>NC_045776.1:17364399-17664399 GCF_008692025.1 Phocoena sinus
GTCAGGGTTGGCCGGTCGTCAGCTGATCTTAGCTGGCCTCCTCCAGGCAGTTCAGCTGGCTTGCTCCTGTGTTTGTTGACATCCCACTGGCCAAAGCAAGTTACATGGCTGAGCCCAGTGTTAAAAGGGTGGGGCAGGTCAGGGAAGGGACTCAAGTTCACGCGTGGCAAAGGGTATGAAGAACCGAGGCCATTGTTGCAATCAAGCACGGTTACCACACTTAGCAAAAGTTCGAGGGCAGCTGCTTCGTCAGCAACTATCACTTCTCTGAGTCTCTAATCTTTGGGCTCTGAGCATTAAATACACCCCTGATGGGCATAGACACCCTGTGCAGCTGGAGGAGCTGGACGCCCGCAGCGTGCAGATGGCCGGGGCAGCAGCATCTGGGTGGAGACTGTGGATTTGCCTTCACTTTGTAGCTTCAGGTTTATGGCTTCAGAGACCCCACAGACCTTTCCCTTTTACATGAGGGTATGCTTCTCCTGGGGGCTGCTGGAGTTATATTGTGCTCAACCACATGGTCCCAAGAACGTTAATGACTAGTCTTGAAACAAATGTATATTTCCATTTTCCTCTCCAAATAAATAAACACATGAATCGTATTTACAAAACATGGTATTCAGAAATCTTTGTGGTTCCTTCTTACATAACTTTACCCCTGATTTTTATCAACAACTGACCCACGTGCTTTTTAAAAATTTACCATAGTTCCCTTCTAGAGGGTATAATCCTTTCAGGTCAGCCCACACCTGGAAGACTTCAGGTTAGTATTAAAATATCTGTGTGTTTCTTTTCTTCACCTATTATGATTCCTTTCCTCCTAAGTCACACATTTGGGTTTTTGAACTAATTTTTAAATTACCTTTTGTCTATACAATGCAATATTGTTTTTCATTTAAAAAAATTAAAATACTGATCCACACTACACCATGCATGAGCCCCAAGAACACTGTGCGAAATGAAAGAAACCAGTCACAAAGGACTGCAATTCCGCTTATATGAAATGCCCAGAATAGCTAAACCTATAGCAATAGAAAGTAGCTTTGTGGCTTCCTAGGGCTGGGGGAGATGGGGAGGTTGGGGAGCGATGGCCAAGAAATATGGGGCTTCTTTCTGGGATGATGAAAATATTCTAAAATTGATTGTGGTGATGGAAGCACAACTCTGTGAACATACTAAAAGCCACTGAATTGTACACTTTAAATGGATGAATTGTTCTGTAAAAAGTCTCAATACAACTGTTTTGGTTTTTTAAAAGTTATCCTTTCTAAGATTCCAGATCAACTGATGCATCCACGGCAATTCTGTGTGCCCTTTTTGTATCTTTTCTGTCATGTAGCTGAAGAAAAAAGGAAGGAAAGTGTCACACTGAACATTTATACAATAAGAAAGCAAAATCTGCCATGAATATTTTTGTGTTGGGAAGGAGTAATGTTCCATTTAAAAATTTTAAACCATTTATTGCCTGCTGGACACGGTGACTCTGGCACAAATGTCCAGAAATCTAACATCACCTATGGAGCTTCCTTCTGGCTGCGTTTTGAGATGCTAAGTGGTTCAAGGCCACCAGAACTCTTATGAGGAAACCAACTCCATAGAGGTTTTTGTATCACTGACAACTTAGAAAAAACATTTGCCAAGAAGACACATTTGCCTTGATTGCATTGCACATCCTTTTCTTTCCGTCTGCTCTTTTCTCACTTCACTCATTAAAAGGTTGATTTGAAAGAGGGTTGACATACCCAAAGCCTTCTGTGGCCCACAGCCGTTTCTTTTTCTCTCTCTCTCTTTTTTCTTTTTTGTTTCCTTCTCCCCACTCTACACCCCTTTTTTTCTGATTCAAAAGAGCAATTCCAGTCTTTTTGGTTATAATATTTACAGTTTACTGATAATGGACCCTAAGCTATAGATTAAATAAACGTTTATTCAGCAATTACCTGAGACTTGAACATTATTTCAAATAACATGATTACCTCCAGAATAACATGATTGAGAAACACTGCCAAGAGTGAGGGGGGACGCAAGGGTAGAAGAGTTTGAAAGTTTGAAGGGAATGACAAAGTCCTGAATGAGTAATTTTGAAGAGTGAAAGAGTGAGAGATGGTTGGAGAAACACCATAGGATTGCTGTTTTTATATTTTGGAGATTAATCCTTTGCCCATTGCTTCATTTGCAAATATTTTCTCCCATTCTGAAGGTTGTCTTTTCGTCTTGTTTATGGTTTCCTTTGCTGTGCAAAAGCTTTTAAGTCTAATTAGGTCCCATTTGTTTGTTTTTGTTTTTATTTTCATTACTCTAGGAGGTGGATCAAAAAAGATCAAAGAGTGTTTTTCCTATGTTTTCCTCTAAAAGGTTTATAGTGTCCAGTCTTACATTTAGGTCTTTAATCCATTCTGAGTTGGGTATGGTGTTAGGTAGTGTTCTAATTTCATTCTATTACATGTAGCTGTCCAGTTTTCCCAGCACCACATATTGAAGAGACTGTCTTTTCTCCATTGTATGTTCTTGCCTCCTTTGTCATAGATTAGGTGACCATAGGTGCATGGCTTTATCTCTGGGCTTTCTATCTTGTACCATTGATTTATAATTCTGTTTTTGTGCCAATAGCATACTGAAACACTCCCATTTACCATCGCAACAAAAAGAATAAAATACCTAGGAATAAACCTACCTAAGGAGGCAAAAGACCTGTATTCATAAAACTATAAAACACTGAGGAAAGAAATCAACGATGACACAAACAGATGGGGAGATATACCATGTTCTTAGATGGGAAGAATCAATATTGTGAAAATGACTATACAACCCAAAGCAATCTACAGATTCAATGCAATCCTTATTAAATTACTAAGGGCATTCTTCACAGAATTAGAACAAAAGATTTTACAATGTGTATGGAAACACAGAAGACCCTGAATAGCGAAAGCAATCTTGAGAAAGAAAAACAGAGCTGGAGGAATCAGGCTCTCCAACTTCAGACTATACTACAAAGAGAGTAGATCTTAAATGTTCTCATCATAAGAAAAAACTGTAACTATGTGAGGTGATGTACGTTGACTGAACGTATCGTGGGGATCATTTTGCAATATATATGTATATCAAATCATGTTGTACCCCTTAGACTAATGCAATATATATGTATATCAAATCATGTTGTACCCCTTAAACTAATGCAATATATATGTATATCAAATCATGTTGTACCCCTTAAACTAATGCAATATATATGTATATCAAATCATGTTGTACCCCTTAAACTAATGCAATATATATGTATATCAAATCATGTTGTACCCCTTAAACTAATGCAATATATATGTATATCAAATCATGTTGTACCCCTTAAACTAATGCAACGTTTTATGTCAATGTTTTATGTCAATTATAGCTCAACAAAACTGGGAAACAAAGATAGAAGGACCAGAGAGCTTGACGTATTGATACAAGACGTATTGATACAACCATCTTCACCATACCAGCCATCTCTTTTTTAACAAAGAGAAAAAGAGGCAAAGCCCAAAAACCAAGTGTGACACTTGGAAGGCACCCTCTGCCTTCTCTGTGGCCTGAGCTTCGGAAGCCAGGTACCTGACAGTACAATCAGAATCAGCTCTTTGTGGCCCAGGTGCTGAGGAAGTTGGCACGAGGTCTGCAGCCTGGGCCTCCTGCCCTCCCCTTCACTCAACAGGGCAGCAGCATCCTTTAGCTGGGCTCTGGGCTGAAGGTGAGCGGACAGGGGACCAGGGCAGGGGGTGCATGAAAGGATCTGTGGAGCAATTCCATCCGACATGAACAGTCCAGATGCAGTCGTATGGCCCTGTGGCTGCTCCCCGTGGCTGTCAGGCGGCTGCAAAGAACCAGGGCTGCACTCAGAGCAGGTGGGTGTCGAGGGGCTCAGGCAGCATCTGAGCCGTTAGCTGGGACTCCCCAGCAGGTCTGGCCTAATGACAGAGACAGGGACGCCCGAGGTCTTCACGCAGGAAAAGTGTGCGCAGCGGTCAGGTGCACCTGCTCTTTCAGAAGGGGGCTTCTCACCTGTGGGAGTCATCAGTGTTGTCCACCTAGTAGATCTGCTCCCCGTCCCTGCCCCCGCTCCCAGCACACAGGAGGATTGCTCTTCTTGCTTCGCTGAAGTTAAGTGTGGCTGTGAGACTTTTCAGGCCAATGAAGAGCGAGTGGGAGTACAGGTGTCACTTCCAGGCAGGAGATTTAAGAGAATGTCAGTCTGTGATGTGCTCTCTGTCTACAGCAGGGGATGTTAAAGATGGCGCCTCTTCTACCAGCATCGTAGAGCAAAGAGAAGTGGAACAGAGCCCCCAGCCACAGGCCACGTACAGCATGAAAAAGAAATAAACCTTCATCACGGCAGCATGTCGTAGAAATGACCCTTTTCTGTTACTGCAGCATGACCTAGCTCATCCTGTCCGTTACATCATTTGATTGACAAGAGCCCCAGACTGTGTGGTGAAAAAATGAAGAGAAAGGAAAGGGAGGAAACGAACGTTTGTCGATACCTAGTTTGTGTTTCTCCATCTTCTCAGAGCTGTTTATCTCTGCCTGATCAACCATGGGTGGATTTCATAGCTTAATCCTGAAAGGTCTGACCTGGTCACCTTGTTTCCATTTTCCTGAGATGAGAGGTGGCTCATGCCGTCGCACAGAAAGTCCATCCTGACGTTTAGGGAACTTTCAGCTCAGCATCAGCTGTGTGCAAGTGTTCTGAGCTGGGCCACTTGCTGAAGGATGGGGCTGTGCAGGGAGTAGTGTCTCTTTACTAAACGTGTGGGCTTGGGTCTAGAAGAAAAGAGAGAAGGCAAAGGTGGGAACAGGCAGGGAATGGTCATGCACCCAGAGGAGGAGGATGAGGCCGGGCTGAGTGGGGGAAGCACGAACCGCACAGCAGCTAAGCAGGGGGGTCCTGGCAGGCTCAGGTCAGCAACGGGAAGGGGGACCCCGTCCCTCTCGGAGGTGGAGACAGAAGCGCTGCGTTAAACTGAGGAAGAGCCTCACACCTCCGAGACATTCATTTATTCAACGCATATTTACTATTCACCTACTCCATCCCAGGCAACTTTTCAGTTGCTGAGGGGGGAAAAACACTACACAGGAGAGACAATAACCCCTGTCCTCTTGGAGCTTACGTCCTAGTAGGGAGATAGGTGTTAAAACAGCAAATGAGTAAACTACACAGCAGGTCCGACGGGAGCAATGCCCTGGAGGAACGGCCAACAGCGGGTCGGGAATGCAGGGTGGAGGCAGCAGCAGCATGAAATGGTGTGCACAGAAGAGCTGAGTGACTCACGAGGTCCTGGCCCGCTTGCAGGCCCTGCAGGGTCAGTACACCCACCTGTGGACCAATCAGGACCCCAAGGGTGGCCCCTGCCCCTCCCTCACCCCCACCAGTAGCAAGGCTATTGAATCTAGTGTGTGTGCTTGGTTGGGATACGGCCCCCTTTGCATCAGAGGAGGCATAGTCATGACCCAGCTTGGGCCTGGGTCTCGCTTGGCGTCAGAGGTGGGGACGGGGCTCTCTGTTTCTCCCGATGATAATGGACGCTTGTGGGTCACAGTCCTGGCCCAGACCACGGGGCCCGAATCCCTCCTCCAAGCCCACTGCTGTTCCTCGTGCCGGCATCTTCCTCCGGCCTCAGTTGGGCACACAGGCTGGGCCTCCGGCAGGTCATCCGCAGGTCCTTTTCTCACGCCCGCGTCTGTTTCCCTGCCTCTGACTGGCGGGAAGGGAAGGACGGCTAAGCCAGGGCTGCGTGGTCAGGAGCGGCTGTAGCAGGACGGCCCCCAGCCAAGCGCCGGAGGATGGATGCGCTGGTCAGACCTCCTGTCCATTAGTAACTCCAGATCCATTTTCCCGGTTTACATTCTCAATTCATAAAGGTTTAAAAACTATGGATTTTCATTTTGCTTGTTGCACCTGTAACCTCCCCAGGCGTCCTCGGGGGTGCGGGCAGTCAATGGCTAGCAGCCAGGCCTGAGAGGTAATGTAGCACCTCTGCCGGCGAGATGGGCGCCCAGGGAGAAGGGACATTAAACAGATCAGCAGCTGCAAATCAATCAGGGCTTGCTCGGGGACACGGGCAGTCTGTTCTGGTCTGCCCCGTCACGTGCTAGAGCGCGGGCGAGAGAGAGAGAGAGAGAGAGAGAGAGAGAGAGAGAGAGAGAGAGAGAGAGAGAGAGAGAGAGAGAGAGAGAGAGAGGGAGGGAGGGAGGGAGGGAGGGAGGGAGGGAGGGAGGGAGGGAGGGAGGGAGGGAGAGAGAGAGAGAGAGAGAGAGAGAGAGTGTGTGTGTGTGTGTGTGTGTGTGTGTGTGTGTACAGGGGGGTAAGGGGGGGTGGAAAATTCTGGAAAGTGCCAGAGTTCCTAGCCCTAGCGAGGGCCGAGGAACCAGGCTGAAACTCTCACTGTGGAAGAACTGAGTCCACCCAAGGGTCCGTACTTCCTCCCGCCCTGCCCACCTCACAGCCCATAACCCAGACTCGCCCGCAGCACACCAGTGCGCCCTCAGACCCTTGCCTGGGGCTGCCGCAGTGCAGGTGACAGGAGGGGAAGCGGGACAGGTGTGGGGACCCCTCTGCCCCCTCCCCCTCCCTCCTCAGGCTACATGTGCACAGAGACACACGCATCACTAAATATTCCAGGAGGTGAATGATTTTGGAGGGGGTGGGGAGAAGGCCAGGATAAAGATTTATCGAATTTTAGAAAAACTTGATTCCTTAAGTCTACTTCACAGCCGGACTGTCACACACACAAAGGCAGAGGTTCAGGATTGATTCTTCAGGAGGAAGAAAGGGAAACCTAAGAGCCCTTCACGTGCCATTTCTAGGGCACTTAACGACCGAGACGGCTCTGGACGCCCCCAAACCCCACCCCACCTGGGTCCTGGTCCCTCACTCTCTGCTCCACCCTTGACCACTCTGGCCGGCAACAGCGGGTCTGCTCCCTCCACGGAGAGCTTAACGTCCCTCGGGGGCCTCTGGCTCCCAGGCCCTCTGTGCCCAATCCCAGCAGCTCAGTTCTGCTCCCAGCCTCTCGGGGCTTTCCAACTGGCTTCCTGACTTGATGGGAGCTGGCCCTTGACCCGAGGAGTCCTGCCCAGAAAGGCCACTTCCAGGCCTGGCTCCGCAGCCCCCAAGCCCAGCTGGAGCCACGCAGGGATCAGGAAGGACCAGCCACTGGAAAACCCAGCCCTCTGCCCTGCAAACCTGCCCTGGTCCCCACAGTCACCGCCCGCTCGTCCTGCAGACACCCGCGCTCCAGAGTGCAGAAGACAGAGAGGCACAGCTGTGCAGCCACGAGCCCCAAACAGAATCTCAGCTCTGCTAGCACCTTCGCAAGGAGCCTCTGTCTTCTCATCCGCAAAATGGCACCACAGTATCAGGCAGGACCCCCAGGAGCGGCCAGTGGGCATCAGCGTGGATGGCCCTGGTTCACGCTCTTCCTCGCTGTGCTTCTCAGAGGTGGGGTAGGGGTAGCAGAGGAATGTTCAAAGACCTCAGGGTACAGATCTCCCCATACCTTGCTGTGGGGAAGTAGTCACTCGGCTCTCACCAGGCACCGGGAGGCCAGAACACTCATGGGGCTGTTTCTGGGTCTGAAAGTGGGACCAAGTCATCCTCGGATCGGAGGCGTCGATCTGGGGTTCCTGCCCTGGGCAGCCCAGTTCCTCCAGGGGACAGCCCTCCACGTGAGCGGGGATTCAGGAGAGGACTGTGGGCACAGCGGCTGGGAAAGGTCCCCCTCAGGCCAGACCATGCGACCACTTGGCCATCAGGCTGGTCTGACTCAGGCCCGGTGCTGCCCGAAAGGATCTGCCAGGGAGAACGAGGGGCGGAACCTGAATGGCCACCACCCAGAACAGTCATCAAAGGCTTTCATGTTTGGGGACCAATTAATTATCCAAACCTCCCGATTTGAAAAGGAAGATGTTTAATCTCCTGTTTTCCCCAGGGTCTCAGCCCTTTGACCCCGCTTCCTGACCCCTGCCCTTCCACCTAGCCTGTTCCCCAGAGGCCCTGACTCTGCTACAGCTTTGTTTAGTAAACAAGGCTCCCGAGTGGGGGAGGTTAAGTGCATCTTTTGACGAAGCCACGCTTTTCACAGGGAGTCTTGATGGGGCAGAAGAAAGGAACTGGGCCTGGGGGTGGGGAGGATCAGGGCCAACCAGGGACCCCAGGGAGGCTCTCAGGACTCCACTGGAGAGAGTGAGCATTCCCTGTCTGGATGCCACTAAGCGGGAGCATTCTTTTTTTTTTTTTTTTTTTTTCTTTTTTCTGAGCATTGTCATGCAATGAGGTTGGCCAGCCGCCCCTCTGGCAGCGGGAACAGCTGCAGCAGATGCAATGAAAGGATCCCCCAGGGAGCTGGCAGGGCCCACGTGCAGAAACAGAGGTCCCAGAGCCACAGCTTTCTCCAGGGTCTTAAACAATCCAGGGTCGAAACAGAAAGTGCCAAGTCGGCCTGGGTTCAAATCCCAGTTTTGCTCCTAATTAGCTTTTTTGACCTTGAGTAAATTATTTAAATTCCCTTTGCCTCAGTCTCCTCATTCAGAAAAGGAGAAGAATGAGAGTGCCAATTGCATAGGTTCGTTGTAAAAATTAAATTAGATAATCTAAGTAAAGTGTCGAGTTGCCGTGAGGTTTACAGAACGACTGGCCAATTTTATGTTTTTCTGGGGAGAGCTTTTTCCTCCCAGCAGGTGACTCTGATCCAGCTTCATCCTCTCCTCCCCAATCTCCATACACCTTCGAGTCCCTAAGGAGACCTAAATTCTAAGTCCTATACCAGGGCTTGTAGCAAGTCTGGGTCTGTTTGAGTCCCTGTTTACCCTGAGCCAGTGGGTCTCAACCAGAGGTGATTTTGCCCTCTGGGGACATTCGGCAATATCTAGAGACAGTTTTGGGTGTCGCATCTGGGTGGAGGGGTGCTACTGGCATCTAGTGTGCAGAGCCCAGGGATGCTGCTATGCGTCCTACAAGGCACAGGGCAGCCCCAGACAAAGAAGTATCTGGTCTCAAAAGTCAATACTGCAGAGGTTGAGAAAGCCTGCCCTGAGCATGGGAACAGGGTGAGAGAGAAGCTTGGGTGGGGCTCCTGCCTGTTCCCTGCCCCCTCCCCCCCCCCACCCTGCCCAGGAGAATCTGGTTGTCTCCCACAACTAACCAGACTCATCAGGAAAGGGGAGAGTGCCGCTCCTGTGATATTTTCATTCTCCCATAGTCCCTAAAGAGTTCCATGAAACAAAAGCAATAACACAAATTATGTACCCTGAGAAGCCAGTTACAATATGCATTCATGTAAATCAATGAACAAAAACCAATTTCTGTGGCACCGACTGCTAAACAAAGCCTTGGAACCGATGCCTGTAATTGGAAGTATTCAGGAGAGTGATAAAAATCTATCCATAGGGCCAGGTCCTCTTCTGTCTCCCAGTGACACTGCCAGCCTTTCAGCTGTCACTCAGCCCCAGCAGCTCCGGGAAGGGAGCTTCTGCATCCCTGGTCACCAGGGTCCCCTCTGAGTTAAACCCTTGCTGGGCGTCCGTCTTCTCATTGGAGACAAGAACCAGGAGGACCCTGGTTACCTTGGTTACGGTCAGGGACAAACCAATCAACCTAATTAAAGGGGGCAGGGATGGGGGTAGATCGGAGGAAGGTGTAGAAGAGGTTGTTCTGGAAATTCTAACACTTCCATAATCCTGTCCTCAAAATGGAGTCTGGGTAAAACTCCCCAGTTTGCTAGAGACCAACTAACCTCTCCCTTCCGCTCTCTCTATGGATATTTCTCTTTAGGTAACCAAATGCTATTATTCCTGAAGACATTGCCACAAACAGCTCACCCAATATCAAACCAATGGCTCACACGCTATTTAACTGGGGGAAATGCTAAATAAACAAGAGTACAGGGCACGGTGCTGTTTGTGTCTTTCCGACTGATCGTCATGATACCTGTAAGTTGACCATCTTTGACCAAGAACAGATTTCATCACCAGAGAAGAAAGGAATTTGATCATCACCTTGAAATTGTGTGCAAGGCATACAACAGGCAATTAAAATCTTAATTCACTTTTTAAATTTCTAAAATGGGAAAAAATATAATTACTTCAAAAGCCATTTGTCTTTCTCGGGGGTGGAGAGGAAAGATTTCCCCAGACCACATGACTCCAGTCATTGAGCATTCTGTTTTGTGTGTTATGAAACAGACTTAATTATAGCTTCTCTGATCACATGTCTATGAGCCTTGGCAAGAGGCTGCCAACCCTTCATGAAACAGGGTTATGCGCTAGAAATGTATGGGTCCAATCACCCAACCTTGGCTCTATAAAGGGGTGCTGGAACATACTATGTCAACATTAACCTTGAAACAGCCAGTGCTCTTAACAATAAATAAATAACCGCTATACAGTCAGCGGGAAGCAAAGAAACAAACCCTTTGCTGGGTTGCTGAATTTGTTATACTCTGACCATCAGGATTGGCATCTGTGTGTAAATTCTGGCATCGCACACTGTGTGTCCTGGGGCAAGTCACGCCCCTTCTCTGTGCTTTAGTGTCCTCACGTGTACTTGCTTCATGAGGCTATTCTGAGAATTCAAACAGATGGAGAGTGGGAGTTCCCTGGCGGTCCAGTGGTTAGGACTTCGCGCTTTCACTGCCGTGGCCTGGGTTCAATCCCTGGTCGGGGAACTGAGCTCCCACAAGCTTCACAGTGCAGCTGAAATATTAATCAATCAATCAATCAATTAATTACTAATTAATTAAAATAAAATTTGCAAACTTCTAAATAATAAACTCAAACAGATGGAGAGTGAAGAGCCCTCCACAAAGCACCTGGAGTTTAGGTATTGCCAGCAAAGGGAACTGTTGTGTAATCACTGTTATAGGGTAGGACCCAAGCCTCTCCCATCCCTGTGATGGATTGAAAGAGGTTCCCAAGGGCCCTTTGGCTGAGCTTCCCAGCACCTGTGAATGACCCCCTCCCCATCTGATAGAAGTGAAGTCCTAGAGGTAGGCAGCTCACGCTTCCGCTGGGCCCGTCAGCAACTTGAGCACAGAGCTCATGTCTTTGAGGAGAAGTGGAGTGGTCTGGCTGTTCAACGTCACAGAGTGGAATCCAGGACACTGGGGACACCTGACATGCGTCAGTTGAACTCCCAGAGCCTCTGTTTCCTCGTCCACAAGGTGAGAAGGCAGGCGAGGGGTCCCGGAACCCCGTCTAACTCTGCAGTTCCGTGAGTGCAGGGCCTGATAGAAACTGATGACTCGCACACATATTTTGTAACCCTGGGGCAGGGAGGGTATTGTTTGCTTCTGCGACTCCCTCCTAGTGCCCAGCACCGTGCTGTCTGATGCTCAGTGGATATCTGCTGGTCGATCTATCGGTCCCATCCATCCCCAGGCTCATGGCTCACAGCTCCATGCTCTTTTAATTTCAAGAAAGGTCAATCAGTCAATCAATCAATGTACTTTCTACAATGCTGCAGCACAGGAGGCAGTCGGCACCGGCCAAACGGCGTTCCCACCTCAATCTGGCAGGTAGATAAAGACCGTCACAGGCACATGTGTGCGCACACACTCGGGAGGAGAGGGTGACCAGCACCCTCGTTCCTAGGCCACCGTGTGAGCACACGCCCTTTGGTGGACTCACAGGGAGTTTTCCTGAGATGCTTTGCCAGGTTCAAAGATTTGGAGGAGGGCTTCCCTGGTGGTACAGCGGTTGAGAGTCCGCCTGCCGATGCAGGGGACACGGGTTCGTGCCCCGGTTCGGGAAGATCCCATGTGCCGCGGAGCGGCTGGGCCCGTGAGCCATGGCCGCTGAGCCTGCGCGTCCGGAGCCTGTGCTCCGCAACGGGAGAGGCCACAACAGTGAGAGGCCCGCGTACTGCAAAAAGAAAAAAAAAAAAAAGATTTGGAGGAAAATGACTCATCCAGGGCACGCGGTCAGCAAGAGGGCACCAAGCACCGCACAGACCCAGTAAGCTGAATGAGGTGCAGATCCCTGCGCGGACTTGACTGTGCCCTGAGTGTGCCAGGATGCGGGGGGAGGGGGGGCCCATGGCTGGAAAGAGGTGCCGTCTCGCGAAGATGAGCGACAGAGAAAGCAACCGCTAAATAAGTAACAGCGGTGGTGTGGGTGGCGAAACCTGGCTTCCTCGTCCTCAGCTTCTTCCCCTGAGAGCACATCCATCTGACCCCAAATTTTCCCCATTTTCCAAGTCACTGCCCTCGATGGGGCCCATCAGGTGCCCTGACCCCATCCCTTGTCATTGCTTCAATGGGGAACTGGTGTCAATTTAGAGCAGTTGGAATTCGCTTCTTTAGATTCACCTCCAATCTTATCAAAGGGGCTGCCGTTTTGTTCCTTGGGCATATTCCCTCCCTCCTCCGTGAGGCTCTCTCCCCTCCCCGGGGCCCCTGAGCCTGAGCAGAGATCCCCTCCTCTCTGAAGTTAATGGCTGTAAGAAGATTTCATTTTATTATATCTCCAACAGCCCTGATATTTTAAATTTGCCTTTGACAAACTCGGAGCCCTGGAATCATCATTTAGGAAACAAAGCTTAACCGGGAGCTTTTAAGGAGAGTCTTTTTTTCCTTTCAATTTTAGCAGGCTAGTAAAAATCAATAACACCGTCTTCCCATCTGTAGCCCACCTGACATCTCATGAATGGTCAATGGAGCTGCTTCTAGCTGCTGAAGCTACTGCAAACGGCAGTGGCCAGGGCGGCTGGGGATCGCGTTTCTTTTCTGCCAATTTAAAGTCCTCTCTCCCCCCACCCCTAAGATGCTTCTGGGTGACTTCCTTGGGGAAAAGCTTGGGTCTTTCCGGAAAGAGTTTAGAGTGACCAAATTGAGGACAGGAAAATTGTGGGGTGGGAGGGGAGGTATTATCTGAGCACAGAGATGATCAAACTCTTTGTCTCTCAAAGGATTCGTTAAATAGGACAAGCCTAGGGTAGGGATTTGGAGGGTATTATTCCAGCGCAATTAGCCATAAGCTCCGGGATTCAAGAAGCTGTAAACTGGTCCTGGCTGGTGCCAAAAGATTTGGGACCCAAAGCCCTGTTTGGATGCTCAGCAGACCCTCCGTGGGCTGAACCAGAGGCACCAGCAAAACACAGCCCCGGCCTCGCTGGTATCCTGAGGATGTGGGTCTGTCCAGCTGCCCTGGGCATCTAAATGTGCCCTCGAAGGATGGCCCAGGACAGCCAGCCTGGCCTTTCCAGCAGAAGAGGAGACTGGGCAGACACGACTCCCAGACAATGGAGTCGAAATTCAGGAGCTGCTGTGGCCACAGGACACATGAAAAACAGGGCTCCGTGAACAAAGCGAGGCCGGGGGCACATGAAACAGCCTCTGCCCCTCACCCCACCCCGAGGCCTTTTCAAAGCCACAGACTGAACCATATTGTCGCTCCCAAGCCAAGTTTAACTTCTAAAGAAATCTTTTCAAGATGTTCAAAGCACCCGAGAGCAGTTCAGCGCTAAGCGCTACCATCTGCCGCTGCAGGCAGGCCCGTCCCGTCATAATCCCTCACTCGGTCCTTGCTCGCTGGCAGAGGCCCTTGTGGCAGGGTCCCCGCTGTGCCCACTGGAGAATGCACATTGGGTAGCGGGTGACAAAGGGCCGCTGGGCACTTGGCTCCTGGGCAGTGGTGCGCGGACCGTGAGGGTCTGGGAGCAGTTCAGGGTGGACCACGTCTGTGCCGACCCCCAGCTCGGCCTGGGCCTGAGCCAGCTCTGGGGAGGGGTCCCCGATCCCGAGGGCCCCTGCAGCTCCGTGAGCAGATCGGAGGGCTCGGTGTCCGCCGGTGAAGCCTGGAATTCCTTTGACTCCAGAATTTCAAGTGCAGATAAATGGGGACCTCGCTGATTCCAAAGGGAAACTCTCCTTACGTTGGTTTTTGTTTCTCTTCTCTTTTTTTCTCTTATCTTTTTTCCTATTCTAGAGTATGAACACTCTCGTGAGTTGGCATGAAATTAAATAGCTGCTCATTGTAATAAGAGAACCGATATTGGGTTTTTTTTAGCTATGTCAACCATCTCATCTCTGACCTTGTCCATCCAGTGCCCAGGAAATTCCAGGCCAGGAGGTCTGTTATTCCAGGGCCAGGCGCGCCGAGGTGGAGTATCATGGAAGCCCCAAGCCCAGAAGATGAAGAGTAGCAGGGCCCCCTGGGTAGAGGGGGAAGGGCCCAGGGGCGAGATGAGGGACGAGGTAGGGCAGGAGGCTGAAAGGACCAGAGTGGAGCAGAAGAAGGAGTCAGCCTGGGGACCAAGGTGATTTTGAAGAATGAGACCGCTCTGGCCTCCTCCCTGTGATGGAGACTCCGTCTGGCTTGAGCGGGAGAGAGAGAATCAGGGATCTAGCAGGAGTGTCTGCCCGGCCAGGGTGTAGGGAGAGGCAGCATGGAAGCCGCCTCCTGGAGGGCTGTGATCATCGATCCTGGGCTGCCGATGCCCTGTTGGGTGTCCCCTGCTCTGTGTGGCAGGGGAGCTGGTGGCGAGGCAGGAGCGGAGTCCCGGGGCTCTGTGTTGCTCTGGATTGCAGCAGAGGGCCACCAGGGGCGATGGTTAGAAACATGCCCAGGAGACACTTACTGGATGGCATGAGCCTGGACAAATCACTTAAACTTATCATGCCTTAGATCTATCTGCAAAATGGGGGTAGCTGATAACGAACACACACACCTCACAGGGTTGTTGCCAGGGTTAACATACATAAAGTGCTGAGAACAGTATCCGGCACATAGGAGGTGCCAGCTGAGGCTTGGCCATTGTCATCATTATTGTTTTATTTATCCCAGGAGTGAGTGAGAGGCTGACAGTCTCAGATGTCATCTGGGCTGCTAGAGAAAACGGAAGGCAGCTTTGGCCCCAGGATACAGCTGGGCTGCGCTCCACCCAAGAAGCGCTCTCGAGTTAGCTGTGGGGATTCCAGCTTCCCCTCCACCCCTTGTCCCCAGTGGTCTGGGCGCCCCATGCCTGGGGGCTTGGCAGATCTGAGACCACCTGCCAGGAGGCTGGGGGCTAGATTTCCCGGTGCAGATGTCTGTCAGAAGCTCTGCGGGGAGAAACCGCCCCCTCAGGCTCTGCGCGGCCACAATCACCAGACGTTTCTGACAGCGGCTGTGTTTCAAAGGCGCCCTGGAAACTGAGATTCAGATGGGGTCCAACTGGCACACCAGGGGCTCCGTGGGCCTGGTGACACCCAGCTGGCTTTTGGCCACAAAGAGCAATGCCCGAGCTGTAAGAAGACAGACACAGAAGTTTGCTTTGCTTTGGGGTTTGGGTTTCTCTCTTTCAAAAAAATTTTTTCTGTTACCCTGCCAGAATCTGGGCGACAGCAGTTAAAACTCCTGAAAATCTTCAGCAACGACTTCGGCCGATGGGCCAGCCTGCTTTGCTATACAGAAGTGTATTGAAATGGATTTCACGCAGTAGGTCCAAACTCTTCTTCCTTCATCCATCCCTTTACTACACAGCCCCTCCCATCACACCCCACCCCATCCCCGATCCTGCCCGCCCTTAGTAAACCTGGAGCTCAAAGCGGCGACCCTATCAGGCTGTGTGTCTGTGAAGAGAACAGGTCCACGGAGAACAGCCTACGCTCCCATGCGTGAGGGAGGTGGCATTTGCGGGAGAGCTTTGATTGGCACGTGATCAGTGGGAGACGTGACTGGCGGTGAGTTGATGAGGCTGGGGCTGCTGGAGCTAAGAGTATGGCCTCAGTTTCGTCATCAATAGTCGTCCCTATTTCCTAAGGTTGCTGTGCACGTTCGGCAACTTAATCTAGACAAAGCCCCTAGAACAATGCCTGGATCTTATAAACATCAGCTGTCATTTCCCTGTAATCTACCTAACCACACATACTTGTCCTGTGTTCTACATAACTTTCAAGTGTCCCACCAAACACTGACATTGTCTGAGCCTGAAACATAGCTCTTAAAAAAAAAAAACCACGAACACAAAGCGATTTTTTTTAAGGTTTTAAGATTCGCCGACCCTGCAGGAATGCAATCACTCTACTGTATCAGACGTGGCTTATTTACCTCCTCAGATTCTCTGGGCTGCACCCACCTCCCAGGCCCTCAGCGTCCTGGTCCACCGGACTCTCTGCAGGACATTGTGTGCCACACCTGAGGCCAACCAGCCCTGTGCCCACGTGCCCAGAGTCTCGGGATATTTCTAGTGCTTCTGGAGTCAGACCAGAGGCCACACTCAAGAGGGTACAGTTGCCTTGAGGGCCAGATGATGTGACCCAGAGGGGCAGGAGAGTTCACTCCTCATGGGGCCAACTTTGGCCAAGAGGCGTGAGGATCCTCTCTCCTCTCCTCTTCCTGATGGACTGTTCTGAAGCGTGGTTTCTCCATCTGGTCTATCTGGAGACTTCCTATGCGGCTGAGCATACGCATTCAGCCTGCAGTGTGTCTGAAGGAGTGGCTTACCCAGGAACACATCATCCTGTATGGCCTTCCATCTTTCACTCTTGCTGCCCTGGGATTGCACTTCCTAAAGAAAGCATCTCCCCTTCAGCCCTGCCTCATACTGTTTTCTAGGGAACTTGGGCTAAAATTCCCCTAAAAAGGGGAGATTCAACTTCACCAAGAGTTGTTTACCATTTCAGGAAATCACTTAATCAATAACAACACTCAAAGTATTTGTCACCAGTACAATATATTTCTATCAGTCTACATTTGTAGCCAGCCGCGGCATTCATGGTGATGGGCTTCGACTGTAGTTGTGCCTGTGTATCTATTTATTGAACTACTACTTTATGCATTACTTCCCTTTTATTTCTCCCTTATATTACGTGTAGGGCGTTATATTGATTTTTTATTATGTATATAGGGAAGTTATATTATCTATAAATTTGATATCGAGGTAGGTAAGAGGTCATTACAAGATATTTGTCATGTAAAGTGGGCACCGGGGTTGGTAGAGCTGAGGAACGGTGATGGAGGAGAAAGGGCCCCGAGGCTACTAGTCAGCTGTGTTGTGATGGATAAGATACTGGTCCCCATGTGCCTTGGTTTTTGACGTCGAGTGAGATGATCCCTAAAGGTCTTTACAGGCGTGCCACCTGAGGTTTAATTTTCAGAGATGTCACCTGCTTTAGTTTTTCCGGGTTTCCACTGAGGTGCTTCATCTGTTGTTAGAAGCTAAATTCAGCCCCGCTCCCAAAGGCAGGAGTGGGGTGCCATTCCCACCTGAGATGGGCAGGAAGTGGGTGCGTGCCCACCTAAGTCAGCTTCCACTCCAAAGTCACATTCACACCACAGGGACCAGATGGCTGCCATCCCAGCCCAACTGGGCCACCTGCCCTACCTGGGGACATCTAACTGTGCTTTATAATTTGGCTCACCTGTAAACATTCAGTGTCAGTCCCAGCCTGGGTCCCTGTGTGCTTCCTGACGCTGGCCCTGCTTGCTGGGTCTTGTCTCCAGGGCTGGCAGCTGCCTGTGGACCTTGCTCCATCCCTGTCTCTGTCCCTCCAGCTAACACCCCCTGATCCTACTTCCCAGGTCCAACCGTAGAGCCAAGGCCAAGTCCGTGGCATGGAGCTAGAAGTCTTTACCTGCAGGGCAGGAGGTTTGAGATCTGGACCGCCGCCCTTTCACTTTTCTAGGTGGACACAGAGTGGGGACTGAGTGTGGCTCAAAAGCAGGAAGAGCTTTCTTACTGAAACCCCAGGCACTCCCACCCGGCTCCCCCAAGTTTCAGGACCAAACCCACATTGTTAACCCCTTCCATTTCGCCACGGAGATGACAGGAACCAGAGAGTGACAGGGCAACCGCCCACCCCAGCCGAGAAGCCTCTTTTCTACCCTCTGTATTTTGTGAAGCTTCAGGAACGCATAGAAATGCTGATGAGCAAAGAACATGATAAAGTAGAAAGGACAAAAAGAAGAGGTTCCTCTCTGTAAAAGGAGCAGTTTCATGCAGAAAAGGGTGTTGGAGGAAAGCCCAGTTAGGGACCCTTGGTGCCTGGAAAGCAGTGAGTCTGAAGCTTGTACCTCCACCCTCCCATGGCTCATCTCCCCAGAGCCCCGAGGCAGCTTGGAAGTCCCGGGTCAAGCTGCGGAGGGGTTTGCCCCCGCGGGGCGCCAGAGTCAGCTGTTCCAAGCCCTGGGTAAGTCTTGTGGCAAAACAGTAACCAAGGAAGCTATTAAGAACCCAGATTAGCTTAACTAAGGCTTTCGAATAGCAAAAAAAAAAAGTAGGGTTCTTAAATTGAGGTTATCATGCTGTGTTTTCATGGAGCTTGTAGGTTTCTGCTTAAGAAGCAGAACTAAGGTGGCTTGGGAGAGCTTCGGGAACTTTCTGAGTCTCGGGAGTGCTTTAGAATCTGTCAGAGGTGGCTTCCAGGCAGGTTTAAAGCTGCAGTGAGGATTTACATACAACTGGGGCCTTGGGGGAAGCTGAGATATTGCTTACAAGTTTCCAGAATTCTGTTTCATTTAAAACAGAATTTATTGAGGACCTACTACACCCAAGGAAAGCCTGCCTCACGAAGATGATCAGAGGCTGCGCAGGGCCAGTAGGTTCCAGTTCATGTCTGAGGGTCTCTTTGTGTCCTCCAAAAGCAGAGCCCACACTCCTGAACCCGGGGGCCTCCTTCGGCTTTTTTGCAAAACCAAGACAATAAAATGAAGCAAATCAGAAAGCAAATGCTGGGCACAGAAAAGCCCCACAGAGGCCATGGATGGCGCTGGGCCCTGGGTGCAGAGTCGGGGTGCCCCATCTCCTGGGGGAGGGGCTGAGGGTCTCCACACTGGTGCCCATCTGCCCTTGGGAGAGGTGGGGGGCTGAGCCTGCTGGGAGGTGTGCTCAGCCACTGGGATACCTGATCCCGGCCCGTGCAGATACCCCGGGGGCATCATCAGAGGGCAGAGCCAGAAAGCTGCTACCTGTTCCAGTAGGGGCTCCACGGGCTGAGGACCTCTGCTCTAGGGCTAGGGAAACCACTGCTCCCCGGACGTGGTGACAGTGCAGGTGGCGATGCAGCCGAGTCTGCCTGTGAAGGGAACCCTGTCCAAATGCAGGTTCTTGGGCCCCCTGGGCCCACCGCCTGGTGCTCTCCATGCTGACAAGCCCCCAGCAGATTCGTACACACTCCAGTTTGAGACCAACCTCCCAGTGACAGCCCTGCTGCAGGGGTCAAAGGGTCACAGTGAATCAATGTTATCGACTTTCACTGCTGCAAGGAGCCGCGGGGCGCAGCTCAGCTCACCGGACCCCGGCAGCACACGGAATATTCGCTCCCTCAGGCAGGGCCCTTTTCCTAAGCTCCTCGTGCGACAGTGAACGGGCCAGACAAAATCCCTGACCTCTGGGGTCCCCATTCCAACGGTGACAGTGCCTTACCTTCAAATAACACTTGACTTATAAATACTGTTACATTGAGATCAGCCCGTGATTCTAGGAGACTTGTGGCGGGTATGTTATTTCCCCTTTGTACAGGTGAAGGAACAGGACCATAGAGACCAGAGGGCTTGTCCGAGGCCCCCAGCTTGTAGGAGAGAGCGATTGTTGAGGGCAGTGCCTTCTGCCCCATGGTCCACCCTGTGGAGCGTTGCGGGGCCTCATCTCTGCAGGGCTCTGGTTCTCAACCGGGCAATTACGTCCCCCGGTGGACACTTGGCAGTGTCTGGACACATTTTGGTCGTCACGACTCGGGAGGGCTACTGGCATCCAGTGAGTAGAGGCCAGGGCTGCTGCTAAACATCCCACACCGCACAAGACAGTCGCGTACAACAAAGGATCATCCACCCAGATTGTCAGTAGTGAAAAGCCCTGCAACAGGCAGGGCAAGGCAGGTATTTAGCACGTCAGCATGGCTGTTTCTCACAAGCAGCACGGAGATAATATTATACTGCCCACTGTACAGAAAGGAACATTGAGGGCAGCCGCGGTGACTAATGCCCCGGATCACGATGACTAGAAAGGGTAGAGCTGGGATTTGAACGAGGGTCCACATTTGAAGCAGTCCAGCTCCAAGGATCTATGGTTTTGCTCCTAAGCCCCTGTTCACCTCAGAGTCGGAGAACAGGACCGAGGAGAGCCGGGAGGTGGCCTGTGCGGTCAGCGGGGCTGGGCCCTGGGGTGGAGCGGCTCGGAGAAGTGCAGCACGCACCACCTCCAGCAGGTTCTGGGGCCTCTGCTTGCCGCGCCCTCAGGTCCCTGCCCAGTGCCAGGTGGCCCGGGCTCCCTGCTGCCAATTCGCCTTATTTCTCACTAATGAAATTCCCTCGAAACTCTGTTTTGATTTTATTTATTTATTTATACTTTTGGTTTCGCTTTTTGTTCTGGTCTGTTTGCAGGAGCGGATCCCCGGCAGCCTGTCTTCAGCCTGACGTTAGATCAAGGGCTTAAACCGAGAGCGCTTCTCACCAGTCCGCGGTGCTCACCCTGCAGCCGCCACCGTGTCCCCACCCGCTGGGAGCACCGAGCCCCCAAGCACCCAGCCTCAACCTCTCCAGCCACAGGGCTCCCCAGGCCCCATCTCCCCCACACCCAGGGGGAGGGCCCTCCACTCTCTGAGGGGAGTGGGCTGGGACTGGAGGAAGGGGCAACGGGGCCACCAGGGATTTTTTTCCCCCTCCAATCCAGAAATAATGGCTCCTACAGAAAAGTCATTTCCAGGGACCAAAGGGTAGCGTGTGCGACCTACTGGGGTGCATTTCTGAGAGCCGTGCAGCTGATTCCCACGGGGATGCAGATCTAGACAAGGCTGGACACCCCCGCCCCCCTCGCCCCCCAATCAGGGGACAGAGAGGAGGGACGAGAGGAAAGGAGCTTGTTAGCAAAAGCCCTCGCAGGAACCTGCAGACGATCCTGGCTTCACCTCAGAGGTATGGGCGCCCCTCTCCTAACCCCACTTGGGTCCTTTCCTTTTCCCACGCTTGTCACCCCACGTGGGTTCTGAGTCAGCAAAGAGGTGCCGCTCCCAAGACTCACTGTTCTGCTCCCCAGAGAGAGCCTCAGAAGGAGCAGTGTTCCAGAACTGAATCATTCCTGTGCGTGGGGAGTGAGGGAATGGGGATGCGAGGGGAGGGTCGGGGAGGGGAGGTGTTAAAATGGTCTAGCGGGCAGGCGGGATGCTCAGAACCGGGGCCCATCAGTCCAGGCCGGAGCTGGGGCCTGCACACACCTGGCGTGGGTGGGACCTCCCCCGACCCCAGACCAGAGGCCCAGGAAGTCATCAAGGCTGATGTGTCTGAAACGTAAGTGTCTGAAACGTAAGCGCGACAGCCGTGGTCACTTCCTGGAACAAAGGCCTTGTGACTGTGTCAGTGTCTTCCTTTTATGATATGTTTTTGGGTCAGGGCTCAGTCAAAGAATTGGAACCACTAGGCATGATGGAAAGAAGCCTGTGATTTGACCTCACGGCACTGTAGGGGGTGGTCAGGCTCTTCTGTGTTGGGTCCCGTGCCTTTGGAGTCCCAGGAGCCGCGGGCTGGACTACAAGATGAGAGGATGATGATGATGACCCATGAAGAACAGGTGGGAAGTGTGTTGTCCTCTCCCTCTGCAGCCTCCGTCCTCGCTGGCTGCCGCGCCGGGGAAGAGGCCGTGCACCTGGAACTGTGCCCAGGCCCTGGGTGGGAGGCCCTGGGAGGCTGCGGTCCTGCCTGCCCGGGATGTGAGCCTGCATCAACCCGCCAGGGTGCACGCCGCCGCTGCTTCCCTTGCGCCCGCCGACCTTGCCCAGGTTCCACCCTAACCAGTCAGGAAAGGGAGTGATGGGAAATGGTGCTCAGCTAGCCCAGTTGCCACATGGCAAATTCACCAGACTTTTTTTTTTTTTTATCCCAGATAGGTTTTGTTTGCTTGTTTTTTCACTCTTCGAGCTCCTGATCGAGCATTTTGGTAGATCTCTGTGTGCATTTGTGTGGACTCCCCCTGAACTAAACAATCTCTGCTTTTTCTCAACTGAATTCTTCTGAAGATCCCTTTAACTTTTGACAGGAAATGAGCACCGAGCCAGGAAGTCTGCCTGGAAAAAATGCTGCGAGTGTGTATCTGTGTTTGTGGTTGTGCGTATGTGTGTGTTTTTGCGGGGTATGTGCATGTTTGGCATGTGTGTGTCTCTGTGTGTGTGCCCTGTTTCCACACACCCTTCGGTGGGGAGGGCAGAAGGGAGGGTCGGAGACAATAACAGCTGCACATTTGGGCTGGGAGGCCCTGTCCTTTCTCCACGAACCAGATGCAGATTTCAATCAATTCAATCAATGGGCAATGTTTGCTGGCCGTAAAAATAGCCCAGAGGTTGCTGGTCAGCGGCTCTAAGATGGATGACCAGTGGCCCGGGACATCCCAAAGGTCAAAGATGACTATGTCACCTTAAAATGTAATCTGTGCTGGCTCCCACCCCAGGCCTGGCCATCTGCAGCCTCCCGCCAAGCCAGGCTGCTCTCGGCCCTGCTGCCCACTCAGCCAGCAGCCTGGCAGGTGGCCTTCGGGCATCACGGGCAGTGCCATCGGGCTGTCCCTACTCCCAAGCCCCCGTGGTGCTACTGTCCTCCCAGGCAGAGCCCACACCCTCTCCGCCCACGGCTGCCCCCATGACAGCCCACAGGAGGCTGCAGAAGAGCAGGGTTTTGCCTTCAACCCCTTTTCACTAAGCAAACCCTCGCCTCCTTCGGCTCTGAGCGCCCGCTCCAGCTTCTTAGGTACAAGGAGTAAAAGGTCACTGTCGTTCACTTGCAATCGTGAGAAAGGATGAAGCAGCAGCAAGAGGTGAGTGAGGGATGTTGCTATGTCCCTTCTTCCCCTCCACGCCGAAGGACCCCCGCTTCTTTTGCCCCTTCCCTCCCTCTCAGTCTAGAACTACCTCTCGTTTCTTCACCCAGGCATTCCTTCCTGTGCCGTCCTGCTCCAGGGCGGACACCGCAGCAGCACGTGTTGTATCTGGAGCCTCACCAGCTCATCTTCAAATAGCTCTTTCTTCCCCCCCTGCTCGTTGTCTGATGGATGCCAGATTTTCTCTCCCCATCTTTGGTGCACCAGTTTCCTTAATTTTTCCCATCTGCTGTGTTGCATTCGGGAAGCGTGTAAGGATGAGAAGTGCCTGGTGAACATTTTGGCCAGTTGCACTGTCTCATAAAAAGGGCTGCCCCCTTCCTTTCTGTTGTTGCCGGTCGTGTGCAGGTGCCGCCAACCCGGGGGCAGGGTCTGTGTGCTATGCATCAACCTCCTTCCATAAATCAGTGCAGTTCGGCTATTTAATGGTCAACGTGTCACCCGAAGATGCAGTATTTCCCAAAAGTCAGGAAGCAAATAAATTATTACAGTTTAAAAATGAATCTATTTATTGATCTCCTTCTTTTACGCTATTAATGCTAATTGTTTTTCATGGTGCATGCATTTGGGATTCATCAAAATGAATTCTTAACGAATTTCCAAACACAAAAATTATAGGAGGATAACAGATAGAACCAAATCATCCTACCATCTCTCAAAGGCCTTCCGCTTAAAGGGCCATATCACGTGTGTCTGTCTGTCTCTAAGAGCTGAGATATAGCTGGTAACAGCCCACGGCCATAGAGGAGTGTGTGGACATTGCAATTAACTATGTCGTTTGAGCACCTACTGTGTGCCAGGCCTTGGGCTAGGACGTTTCACTGAATCCTCATGGCAGCCCCACGGTCAGTTTTATTATTCCCACTTGATTTATTAAAAACTGAGACCAAAAGAAGTTTACGCATCTGTGGAGAAGAGACCAAGTACAAGTCCAGTTTTATTTGTCTCTAAACTGCATGTGCTTTCCACTCTCCATGCTGAGCCGGTATCAGTATGGCTGCAGCAGGTTCATTCCAGGGAATTGCATCACTGTTTCCACCTGTCTGTCCGACTCAGCGTTAACCTTGAGCCTTTCTGCCAAAGTCACCGCGTGCACCTCCCACCCCTTGTCTTGGTCTGTCCTCTCTTGGCCATCAGATCAGTCAAAAGGCATCACTGTGCCCTCTTATCTCTCTTGGCTACAAGACTACTACTTGTTTCCCCTTATTCCTCAGTAATATCATTTTAGCTAGCCACATGGCTCCAGCTAAAGAGTTCCCAGAGTTCCTTGCAGCTGGGCACAGCCTGGGGACTGCCAGGATATGAATGAACTTGATGTGTGCCAAATATGAGTTTTGCCTTTAAAGGAAGAAAAAGTGCTTCTTCTCATCTTCTTTCCATTTTCCTACTGTCTGGAATTCAGACATGATGGTAGGAGTTGAAGCAGCCATCCCTGATCATGAGACAGAAGCTGTGTGGTGAGGACAACAGACCAACAAGATAGAAGGAGGCTGGGTCCCTGATGCTATAGAGGTGCCATCCCAGCCCTCATCTGCATGTCTAGACTTGTCTGTGAGACAGAATTCAATGGCTCTCTTGTGTTTAAGCCACTTTCATTCTCATCCTCTGTTATAGTAGCAAAAATTTATCCTAACTAATGCAGCTGCCCAAGACAGTACTGATGGATGTGGTAGGCTGAATAATGAACTCCCAAAGATGTCCAAATCCTAATCTCTGAAACCTATGAATACATTACCTTACACGGTAGAAGGGATTTTGCAGATGTGATTAATTCAAGGATGTTGAGATGGCACGTCTATCTTGGGTTATCCCAGTGGGCTGAATGTAATCCCAAGAGTCCTTATAACGGGGAGGCAGGATGGTCATATATATAGCAAGAAAGTGATGTGACAACAGAAGCAGAGGAAAGCAGAGTCAGAGAGAAAAGATGCTACATCACCAGCTTAGAAGATGGAGGAAGGGGCCATAAGCCAAGGAAGGGGGGCAGCCTCTAGAAGCCGGAAGAGGCAGGAAAGAAATCCTCCCCTAGAGCCTCCAGAAGGAGCACAGGATGTCTGCATAACCTCAAAGCATCTCCCCACAAGAGCCTTATTAATTAAAAGGAGAAAATACTAGTTCCATAGTTTACAGCATAGAAACCTGGCAGACCCCACCTCAGCCAGGTGATCAAAGTGGACGTCACCAGGAATGTGCATCCTGCTGCCATGCCCTGAGAAGGACACAACATCACTGCCGTGGTATTCTTGCAAAAATGCGTAATCAAATCTAATCGCGGGGAAACAGCAGACAAACCCAAATTTGAGACAGTCTACAAGATGACAAGCCTGTCCTCTTCAAAAGTGCCCAGGTTGTGAAGTGATTGAAGAGTCTTACTCCTTGCCAACCTCACGTGTCAGCCGATGGTCTCTCTCTCTTTTTTTTTTTTGCGGTACGCGGGCCTCTCACTGTCGTGGCGTCTCCTGTTGCGGAGCACAGGCTCCGGATGCGCAGGCTCAGTGGCCATGGCTCATGGGCCCAGCCGCTCTGCAGCATGTGGGATCTTCCTGGACCGGGGCACAAACCCGTGTCCCCTGCATCGGCAGGCGGACTCTCAACAACTGCGCCACCAGGGAAGCCCCGATGGTCTCTTTAGACCATAAATCACATCCTCTTCCTGCCAGGCGCCCCCTCCACTGCAACCTTTGCTAGCCCAGGAGGCCCTGTGTGACCTGACCCCTCCTGCAATGACTCCCAGCCTCATTTTCCCCTCCTCCCTCCCTCCCACCTCCCATACTCTGTCCTCAGCCATACTGGCTCTGGTGGTGGTTTCTCAAATGAGCCAGGCTCCCTCCTGACACAAAGGCTTGGCACTTGCTTAGAGGCTGGAATGTTCATCCATCTTTTCCCTTTTTGCTTATAACTTTTCCCTTCATATTTGTCTCTCCCACTGGAATGTAAGCCCCATGAGGGCAGGAACTGCATCTGATGTGTTTCAAAGTTGCATCCCTGGTGCCTCATAAATGCCGGGCACCAAGAAGGTGAATAAGATAAGCTGAACTAGTGACTGTGCTATTGTCCCAGCATTCTGATTGGATGGACTTGGGCAGAAAGCCATCAAGCCACCCGGGGCCCCATCAAGCCACAAGGTGCCCTTAAATCCGATTCCTCAGCACTTTCTCCTATTATGCGAAGAAATACCTAACTAGAAAGAATAACAGAATATGGTCTATGTACAATGAAACATCACGAGTCCAACGTCCCAACACACTGGCCTCCCCTTGAAGCTGCTTTAGCTCTTGTCCTATATTTTCCATCACCTACCATGTTTGCGGGACTAATCAGCCTGTCAAACCATCCCGAACAAAAACAAAAGAAACGTGGGCTTCCCTGGTGGCGCAGTGGTTGAGAGTCCGCCTGCCGATGCAGGGGACACGGGTTCGTGCCCCGGTCCGGGAAGATCCCACACGCAGCGGAGCGGCTGGGCCCGTGAGCCATGGCCGCTGAGCCTGCGCGTCCGGAGCCTGTGCTCTGCAACGGGAGAGGCCACAACAGTGAGAGGCCCGGGTACCGCAAAAAAAAAAAAAAAAAGAAACAGACAAACAATACACAAGGCATATAATAAAACCGTACTGGATTTCTGATGTCAGCTCTTCAAACCCCTTCATTATGCAGGTGGGAAAACTGAGGCCCCAGAGAGGGTACGAGATCGCATTTTAGGCTCAGGGCCTGGGCCCCAGGCCTCCTGCCTGCAGGGCTTTTGATGCCCAGCGTAGGGGCAGTTCCTGGAGGAGCAGCACACCCAGTGCGAGAGGCCTGGCCTCCACTCTGGGACCCACAGTAGCTGCTGGTGCCCATTCCCAGCCTCCACCCCCATCCCGAGCCTTTAACCTAATGAAACTATCAACAGCTCCTGTGAGATTCCCGTGTGGACTCCAGCACAGTGCTTCCAAATATGATGTGCACGCGAATCACTCAGGGAACTTGTCAAAATGTGGATTCTGCCCCAGGAGGTCTGGGTGGGGCCTGAGACTCTAACATGCCCTGGGGGATGCTGACGCTGCTAAGGCTGCTGCTGCCTGGACCACACTTGGAGTGGGATGGATCTAGCCCAGGGGTCAGCCACCTTTTCCTGTAAAGGATCAGACTGTAAATAGTTGAGGCTTTGTGGGCCAAGAGGCGAAATGGAGAATTTTGTCCTTGTATAACAAGAGAAAACAAGTTTTCAGACGTTTTTTAATTGATGAAATTCAAAATATAATGACAATAATTAAATATGTCTTTCTGGTGATGCAGGTCTACTAATGAAAAGGCTGTAATCCTTTTTTGGGGAGGGCCACACTTCATTTAACTGGGCTTCAGCATGCCCCATCATCAAGTCGGTTGCAAATGTTGGCCTGTAAAAACCATTGTTAGCTCGAGTGCTGTACAAAAAGCACAGGGCAGCTGGATTTTGCCGCAGGCTGTAGTTTGCCCACCTCTGGTGTAGCTCAATGGTTAACCTAAATTTATCAAAACCATCCAGGGAGATGTTTCCCCCTGTTCCCATCCTGGGTAAGGGATGGAGATCCAGATCCTTCTCCTGCCTCAGTTTACCTACGGAGGCTCTGGGCAAGGTCACACACCTGAAACAAACATCCTGCCTTTTGCTTCTGAATGAATTTTTGCTTTGAAGCGTCAGTCCGCAGGAACGCACACCCCATGCGGCACCCTTGAATGGTGCAGGCTCATAGAAGGGTCTGTGGAACTGTGGTCTGCTTTATTCCTTTTACACCCAATCAACTGTGAGTTTTCAGATCGGAGTCCTCATGGGTTGCCTGGGAGCCTGGTGTTCAGAGTTCACGGCCAGGGCAGTAGGGGTCGCTGGGGGTCAAGGCTCAGGTTCTCCAGAAGCATCTTTTGCCGTCCTGTGCCCCATCAGTGGTAATTTTTCTGGTCATTTCCAGCATCTCCAGAGAACCTAAGTGTCCCTTTAGTCTCTGCTCTCCTTCCTCATGTGGGTCGAGGATGGGTAGAGGTCACCTCCTCTTGTCCAGCTTCTATAAAGCAGCGAGTTAGGGGAGATCCTGTCCTCCTGCCTCACAGCCAACCAAGTCATCCAGTTGAAAACACCTGGGCCAGGTGCACTCCCGGTTCCGCCATGAATGAGCTGTCCACTCCTTCCTTCGTTTCTCTTTTCCCTCACTCAGTGGAGCTCACTGAGAACCTAACATGACACCAGATACTGGGGACGAGTGACAACCAGCTGGAGCCCCTCTCTCCATCATCAAGCAGGAATGACTCAGCTTAATTGGAGACGCCCCAAATGAAATAACATTTACGAAAGCTGTTATCGAGCAGGAAAATCATTCTAAGCGGGTTTTCAGTATGAAGAAAGTAGATGCTCCCCTCTCATACCCGCCCCCCTTTCTTATCGAGTTCTGTAATTTACAAAAAGCAAGAAATATAAGTGCTGGGAAGGGAAACACAACAAGCATTGTTTTAAGTGCATTTCTGAGCCGACAACGAAGCTTAGCCTTTGTCTTCAAGAAATAGATCCAATGTGAAACTGCAGCTTTATATTCTGTGGACAAGTTTTTAATCAATATATGGGAAGCAATTCCGCCTAACACACACCCCGTGGGTTGCAGTAGGGGTGGCAGGGTTTGGCGGGTCACCTGAATGCAGTTTGTATAGGTGGTTCTCACTCCTGGGGGCTATGTTCCTGATCGAGGTACTGCGAGTCCAAATGGTGTAAACTGAATC
Source organism: Phocoena sinus (assembly GCF_008692025.1). Classification (NCBI taxonomy): domain Eukaryota; kingdom Metazoa; phylum Chordata; class Mammalia; order Artiodactyla; family Phocoenidae; genus Phocoena; species Phocoena sinus. The sequence continues at coordinate 17,392,931 of NC_045776.1, forward strand.
TTATTTCCCCATAGCAGCAATGCTACACGTACGATTATGTGAATGGGAATTTACTCCCAGGGGAGAGAGAATGCAGGAATAAAGGCATTGAGGCGTGAACGTGGATGGTATTTTCCAGGAATCGTGAATGGTCTGGGCTGGCAGACAGTTAGCTACCCGTCGCTCCCACTGGGGAAACGTGACATTTAAGCTTATTAAATCCCCTAGGTTCAGCCTCGACCAGGTCCCTCAGCTCTTCCTTTTGGTGTCCACTGCACCCTCTGTAGTTGCAGTTCTCACAATCTCTTGACTACAGCTGCAGCCATCTCCTACCTGGTCTTCCTGCCACAATTCTCTCCATTTTCTAATCTATTCTTCACCCAGGATTAACCAAGAAACAGAATTGTTCTCTCCCTTAAATTATTGAGATCTCACCAAACCGCACAGGGGAAAGTCAAACCTTACAGCACTGGCTACGAACACCTTCCCGCTGGCCTCAGCTCCTGAGCCTGGCACTGTTTCCTGCCAGGTTACTGGACAACATACAGGCTGTTTTCCAGCTCTGGCTGCAAGTGTTTTAACCAATGGGAAGTTGATTATATCATCTAACAAGAAGCTGAAGGTGGGCAACTGCAGGGCTGGCTACTCTAGAAGCCCAAGGGTGTCACCAAAGACACCAATGTTCTCCATCTTTCTGCTCTGCAATTTGCAGTGGGTTGGCTTGGGCCTTAGGTCATTCCCAGCGTGGGCTCAAGACGGCTTGTGTGGCCCTTGGTGTCACACACTCACCCACCTATGTCCACAGATAGAAATTTCTACTTGAACGACTCTCTTTATCAGGGAGGGAAACCTTTCCCCAAAGGACTCCCCCTGCAAACTGCCTTCTCATATCTCATTGACCAGAATGCCATTAATGACATTTCCTGAGCACTACCAGGAATTAAATTAGCATTATTGGCTTAAATTAATCAAGCTTCAATCCCCAATACTGATGAGAGATTCCACCCTGAGCGCTTGGCCATGTTGTGTGAAGAATAGGACTAGATCCAGGCTTCTAGTCAGGGAAGAAGGGAGACATGGCTCTTGGGTAAGCAGTTGGCTCTATGGAAAAACCACCTGCTTTCATGCCTCTGTGCCTTCACTCATGGTCTCCCCTTTGTCTGAAATGTTCTTCTACTCTAGACAACTCCTATTCATCCTTCAAGACCCAGCTATTGGGCCACCATCTGTGGGATGTGGTTGTGTTGGGAAACCCCGCGATGGCAAAGGACTGTGGGAAGCCTGTGGGAGCTGAGGGTGGGCTCCAACAAACAGGCAGCAAGAAAGTGAGGCCCTCAGTCCTACAACCAGCAGGAATTGAGTCCTGCCAACAACTACATGAGCTTGGAAGTGAATTCTTTCCTACGAGGCTCAGTTGAGAGCACAACCCAGCCAACATCTGGGTCACAACCTGTGAGAGACCTGAGGTAGGGGCTTCCAACTAGGCTGTGTCTGGACTCCTGGTCCACAGGAACTGTGAGATCATCAATGCGTGTTGTTTACGCCACTAAGTTAATGGTGATCTTGTTATACAAAGTAGATAATATTCCCTGTTTTCATTTTGCCCCTCCCCCTAAACCACCCCCAGTCCATTCTCCAGGTGGCAGCTGTTTTCCAGCTAAATATCACACCTCAAGACATCCTTGACTATGGTCTACGTGGTCGTACACGATCCAGACTCCCTGCTCCTGTGACAAAAGCCTGGGTCATCACCTGCAGCCCTGCTCCTTCCTGCCTCGGACATGTCACATGTGCTACTTCCTCACCTTGAAGGTCTCCCCGCTCCTGACTGCTCTTCTCTCCCTTCAGAGACCTGCTGTCGACTTTGCCACCCCATCCCCGGGTTGTCAGGTCTTAGCCCTCTCCTTCCACTCTGCATGGATCACGTTACGAGCCGAGGTTTGTTGATCCTCCCATCGCCACGGCCCCGTCCCACCCACACTAGAACGTAAGCCCTATGAGGGCAGGTATGACGATTGTTTCACTCACCCCTGTAGTCCCAACACCTAGTTCACTGCCTGGCACATGGGAGATGTTCAATAAATATTTCCCAAATGAATGAATGAGTTTACTTTTCAGGAGAATCTACCAGAGTGTGTATAGTCAAAGGAATGTTTGTCTGAACGGTCTGTCAGCCCCCTTCCTCTACGCTCAGAGGACCCTCGGGGTCGAGGGGCCGGATACTGGTTTCCTTCCTCACACCTTCCTTCTCTGTGCTGTATCATTGTATCCAGGGAATGAGGCTCTGGAGACAAGGACTGGAAGAAGAGAAGAAAACAATGAAGAATGAAGTCAGGGACCAGTGGGGCTCGGGCAGGTGCGATCCAGGGAAGCAGAGCCTGAAACACTTAAGAAAGCAGAGTCCTGGTCGCCCGGGGGGCCACCCAGGACCAGTGCCTGTGTCCACCATGGAGGACCCTAGCTGAACACAGCACTGAGAATTGCTCTAAGAGCATCGGAAGGAAGGGGCTGTGTGTGCGTGTGTGTGTGTGTGTGTGTGTATGTGTATGTGTGAGCAATATGTATAATGGACTTCACAAAATATACTACATTAGCTAGATAGCTTTTGAAATGCATGAGCAATGTGAGTGCCTGGGCTGTATTAATTTGCCTTCTCTAGAAATGCCTGGAAAATAATAGGCATTCAATGAGTCATTGTGGAATAAATAAATGAAGATTGAATTTTGAGGTCCTTGGTTTTTCACTGAGGTCAATATGAGAACGGAGCATGTCTCTTCAGCTACTATAAAACTGGCCTTGAAGAAACCGTCCACTGATGGAGAGGAGAGAGCGCTTTGGATTTGAATCTTAGCCCCACCTCTAACTAGCAGTGTGACCTTGGGCTGGTTACTTAACCTGTCAGTATATCAGTTTTCTAACCTATAGAAGAACGTAGACCAACTCATGGGACTTTTGAGAGGCTTAAATGAAATCATATATACCAAACACCTAGCACGGTCTCAATAAATGTTACTTTTTCCTCCAGATTTTTTAAATTTAAGGATGCAGGCGATACATTCCACTCAGAATATAGGAAGAATAAGAAGTTGGTCTTTCCTTATGCCCAGTATGGGTCCTCCCTGTATCAGACAATTAGAACTATCTAACTCACCTCTGCTCCAGTTGCTAAGAAATTTAGAGCCAAACTGAACGGTAAATTGCTTTCTGGAAAACTCACCCACCCCCCTCCTCTAAAAGGTTTGGAAGCAACAAGCAGAACGCTAAGTGTGAAAGGGTGGGAAGTGGAAGGAGGAGATGTTTTGGCAATAAAGGGACAGGCAAAGCACAACAGAACCCTCCCAGAGGAGCCTGTGACTCATTAGGAAAGAGACGTAAGATTTGTGTCTCATGAGTCAGGGCCTGGCACGTGCTCTAGTGACCAATCTGAGGCTAAAGGATGTGAGCATGGTGGTGTGTTCTGGTTTGCTCTAGAAAATTCTGATATATTCCAGTATTTCCTGGAATGAGATCATCAGGGACAAGAAAGCCTAGGCTATGAAGACCCAACGTGTGACAGTAGAGACTAGAGGGGCCTCTGTCCCGGCAGGGACTCCTTTTTGGAGTAAGTTTTGTGCTACTTCTGTCTAGATGGGAGATCAAGTCACCTGCCAGGTGCGCCCTGAACATTTGATTCCATTGAAAAAATTTTAAGTTTCAGAAGTGCATTTTATATATCCTAAGGAAGAAGAGATGCCAACAAAAGCAATGGGGAGGAGAGGTCAGAGAGATGTGGCTCTGGGAAGGTAAGGAGACAGAGCTAGGGGGACCGGCCAGCAGCACCAAATTCTGCTAAGTCATCAGTGAAAATGAGGGCCCATTTCTGTAAATGAAATTCCATTTTTCCCGAGATATCCATTTCATAAGAGAGCAAAACTGGTTCCTGAGTTACAACAAAATCACTCTGTGGAATGTAGCACAAACTCATGCATTTTAACTCAACCGTTTCATGGTAAAGTAGTCATATTATTCAACACAGAGAAGGAATCTCTTGTCCTTTTAAAATCTGGCACAATGGCCGTAAAACCAAAGGAAAAAAATAATGGCTTTTTTTTTTTTTTGGCCGTGCTAGGTCTTTGTTGCTGCATGCGGGCTTTCTCTAGTTGCGGTGCGTGGGCTTCTCACCGTGGTGGCTTCTCTTGTCGCGGAGCACAGGCTCTAGGGTGCACGGGCTTCAGTAGTTGTGGCTCACAGGCTCATTAGCTGTGGCACGTGAGCTCAGTAGTTGTGGCTCACGGGCTGTAGAGCACAGGCTCAGTAGCTGTGGTCCACGGGCTTAGTTGCTCTGCAGCATGTGGACTCTTCCCAGACCAGGGCTCGAACCCATGTTCCCTGCGTTGGCAGGCGGATTCTTAACCACTGCACCACCAGGGAAGTCCCAAAATAATGGCTTTAATGGCTTAAACGAATGAACATTCTTTTCTGTTCTACCACACTTTCTTCTGCTTCTAAAAGACGATGGCTGGCCAGGTCCCCTGATGGCTGGCTTCCCCGACTCCTGTCAGAAGAGGGAACTTGGAAGAACAGAGAAGGCTGGGTCTTGGCAACAGAGGCTGGGATTCGAATACTAGATATGGCTTTTGTTAGCTTTGTGATCTTGGTCATTTATCTTATGTGACCTGCAATTTTTTCATCTGTGAAAGGGAGATAATAACTCATGGCTTCTTGGATTAAGAATTAAGCAGAGGGCTTCCCTGGTGGTGTAGTGGTTGGGAGTCTGCCTCCCGATGCAGGGGATGCGGGTTAATGCCCCGGTCCGGGAGGATCCCACATGCCGCGGAGCGGCTGGGCCCCGTGGGCCGTGGCTGCTGAGCCTGCGCGTTTGGAGCCTGTGCTCCGCAACGGGAGAGGCCACAGCAGTGAGAGGACTGCGTACCGCAAAAAAAAAGAAAAAAAAAATCCACGAAAAAAAAAAGAATTAAGCAGAATAACGAATGCAGCTAATATAGTGCCTGGCACACGATAAGTACTCAGAAATGTCAGTACCCCTCCACCTTTCCCCATCACTTTTTAAAAGTCAGTACTCTGATCTGGGTTGAAGAAAGGAATAAAACAGAGGGAAAAAAAGTTGATGGAAAAGTATACTTTTATGTAACGCAGAAGCAGGAAATGAAGTAGAAAACCTGAAACATTTCATAATTATAGCTTAAGATAATAATAGTTAGCAGAGTTAGCATTTATTGAATATACTATGTGCCTGACACTATTCTAAGTGCTCTCTCTATATTAACTCTTTTTTCAGACTTATAACAAGACCATGAGGTAGGGATGAACTTATTCCCGTTTTGCAGATGAGGAAACTGGGGCACAAGGAGATTCAAGTAACTGAGGCACGTGGAGCGTTATTTAGCTAATAAGTGGCAGAACCAGATTTGAACCTGGGCAGGTTCATTTTCTGCAAAGGAGACCCCAAGATTAAGATTTGCTGGAAGGACGTGTATCAAGACATGTTCCCGGGATCAACACCTAAGTGAGGCAAGCAAAAATGGGCAGAGGGAGAAGTTGGGCTGTGATTCAGTTGCAACAGAGGTTTCAGCCAAACCCTCTGGGAGCTTTGAAGCTGGGGTGGCCCCTTGGAGCTGTCCCAAACCGAGGCCAATAGGGTGGAGCCTTTGCCCTCCCATGACCACTCATTGGATGCAGCTGCCTCGGGAAGGTGGGTAGGGGCTTGGGGAAAGCAGCTGTCTTCAGCCCAGGCAATTCCTGGACAAATGTCAACCGAGCGATGTCAATTGCCAATGGTTCGGCACCTGGTTCACCAGCCTCCACTACAGTCACTCTTTGCCCCGCTTGCTTTAAATATATTCTGGGAGCATCTCTTCCAGTATTCTGGAGAGAACTTATAAGAGAAATATGAGTGGGACGAACTACAACCCTTGATGCTGCAGCTGGTCCTGAGGCCACCATTGATACACACTGTCTCTTCCACTATCCCTTCTAAGTCCCCCTCCCCCTTGGCAAGAACCTCTGCTAATCTTGGGTACTTACTATCTTGCTAACCCAGAACCTCACCCGTGAGGGTCTGAACTCCTGATAACCATACCCTTCAGGTCTACAAACCAAGTAAAGAATTTTGATTTCGGGGGTGGGAGGTGGCTGCCTTCAGCCTCCTGTTATCCATTCTTGATTTCTTTGGGGTGGAGAGATTGAACCCTTGTTGGCTGCCAGAAGGATGACATACTTTATTAATCATTTCCAAAGATCTCTGCAGGGCAGGCCCCTTTGGCTACCACTCCAACCTTGCTGCTCATGACGACAGCACCCACTGGGTCTCTATTACTTCAGGAGCCTATCATCTGCATCGTTTTCAGGGCCTAGTTCTGTAGCGGCATTTTCTACCCTCAGCCTGGGCCTGCAGAGATGCTCGGGCCCTTCTCACCAGCATGTCCCTTATTGGTTGGTAAACAGAACGTCCTCTGGCCTTTCTCGCAGAGCAGTCATCTGGCGAGCTGCTAGCCTTACACACCTTATCTCCTCCAGCAGTCCCACCACTCGGAGCTTTTTGGTTCTTTCCTCCATCATCTGCCATGGCTCTTCTGGCATTTCTTCTTGACCTCCTATCAGCCATCATCTTCTCCAAGCTGAGCAACAGGTCTGTACCTTGTCATTTCCCCTTGGTCTCACTTCTTATTCTCTCTCCCCTTGCCCAGCGCACCCAGATTCCAGCCCCATTATCCTCCCAGCTCCTCGAGGGTCCTGTTGGCTCGGTCCTACAGCTCCTTTGAAATCTAGTTCTTTTCCTCTCTTAGCAGGCCCAGAACCTTGACAGCCAGATGCTATCCTGACTGAACCCACACTCACTGGTCTGGTGGCTGGGAGAGGAGGTTGAGGGCGTGTACTGTTCTGCAGGCGAGAGGCATCCACACAGCCTCAAGCAAAGGAGCAGGCGACTCGGGCAGGCCAGGGAGGGCTCACTGGAATCTGGGGTTTCAAGATTGCTCAAGTGCGTCAACCTAGAGAGCCCCATCCACCTCATTCAGGGCTCTGACCTTGGGATTACAGACCTTCGGAGGCTAAGACTTCAGCCTTCTCTGGAGCTCTGCTTCCCAAAAACAAGTCCTGGGCCTCATTCTCAGCTTGTCATCGGCTGCAGGAAATGAGGCTCTCCTGAGATGTGGCCAAGGAGTGTCTCTGCTTTCACATGTAGCCTTTAATTGATGACACCCTCAGCTTTTTTTTTTTTTTTCAGTATGCGGGCCTCTCACTGCTGTGGCCTCTCCTGTGGCGGAGCACAGGCTCCGGAAGCACAGGCTCAGCGGCCATGGCTCACGGGGCCAGCCGCTCCGCGGCATGTGGGATCTTCCCGGACCGGGGCATGAACCCGTGTCCCCTGCATCGGCAGGCGGACTCTCAACCACTGCGCCACCAGGGAAGCCCGACACCCTCAGCTTTCATTGTCTTTTTTTCAGTGTGCTGAACCATTCAAATCCATTGTCCTTATGTCTTTTCCCCTACTTTTCAAACACCTGCCATGTTGCACCCTCCAGTGTATCCCCTTCCATCAGTATGCCATCCTGATCAAGTTTTCACAGTTGCATGGCCCCAGCATGCCAGAGGCTACCCATGATCACCTACCGCCAGGGATGGGATCCGCACTGCCAGTGACCCAGCTCCCAAATCATGTTTTAGATCCTGTTTTCTTGGACCACCCCTGGTACCAACTGTCATAAATTGGGTTCTCTGGGGTGCAGACCATGAGATAGATATCTGCACACAGGAAGCTTATGGAGCAGTGTTCTCGAGATCAACACTGCAGGGGAGTGAAGGAAGCAGGGTTAGGCAGAGGGAAAGCTGAACCATGATGCAGTTCAAGGAAAGCTTCAGCCAATCCCAAGGGAAGTCCTGGAGCTGGGACGGCCGTTCAACGTTGTTCTGAAACAGCTAGAGGCTGGGACTTTACACCTTCTCCCTGACCCATCACTGGATGTGGTTGTCCCCAGGAGAAGGATCATGATCTTGGGTCAGACAGTTCTCTGGCTGTGAAGCAATCTCCAGGGAAGGACTCAGCAGAGAGCTATTAGACGCCAACACTCCCAGTAGCTGGGGGAATAAATGCTTCAGTCCTGGAGTGATTGTTGAGGGAGGTGGGAATCTAGGCAGTGTACATGGCAGGCACCCAACACACTATGCTTTCTACGTACCAGAAGACAGGATAAGGAGAATGCATAACTTATTTTTAAAGCATAATTTGAAACAATATATGCACCCCAATGTTCTCTGCAGCACTGTTTACAATAGTCAGGACATGGAAGCAACCTAAATGTCCATCGACAGAGGAATGGATAAAGAAGCAGTGGTACATATATGCAGTGGAATATTACTCAGCCATAAAAAAGAATGAAATAATGTCATTTGCAGCAACATGGATGGACCTAGAGACTGTCATACTGAGTGAAGTAAGTCAGACAGAGAAAAACAAACATCATGTGATATTGCTTATATGTGGAATCTAAAAAAATGGTACAAATGAACTTATTTACAAAACAGAAATAGAGTAACAGATGTAGAAAACAAGCTTATGGTTAGCAGGGGGGAAAGCAGGGTGGGGGGTGGGAGCGGATACATTGGGAGATTGGGATTGACATATACACACTACTATATATAAAATAGATAACTAATAAGGACCTACTGTATCGCCCAGGGAACTCTTCTCAATACTCTGTAATGACCTATATGGGAAAAGAGTGGATATATGTATATGTATAACCGATACACTTTGCTGTACAGCAGAAACTAACACAACATTGTAAATCAACTATACCCTAATAAAAATTTAAAATATATATATATTCTGAATTTTCAAAAAAAGCAAAAGAGCTTTTTTTTAAAAAAAAGAAATCTGGAAAACTAGTAAAAGTCAAAGAAATCTTTCATTAGGGTTTTGCTCTAACTATCATCATTATTTTTAGGGTTTTTAACTTTCAGATGTCAGGTGTTCTTTAGCCCAGCAGTCTTGTTTTCTGTAGTTGTATTAACTGCAACTGGAGAGCCACCTGGATTGTCAGTACTGCCCACCAATGCCCCTCAGGTTGTAGGTGTGAAGTAGTTCATGTACCCTCAAATCACATAGTAACTTGGACTCCCATAAATTCCTATCTTATACCTTCCATCTTCCTAATTAATTTCCATTTATTCTTCAAGGCCCAGCCCGAATGCTTCCTCTCTCGAAGCCTAACTTGACACTACCTTACCAGAATTAGTCACCTCTGTGTTCTCATAGCTCTTTGCCCATCTCTGTTCTTCATACTTTTTCCATAGTGTTTATGGTCCTTTGCTAGATTGTGAGCTTACCAGTGAGAGGAAAATAGAACATATGCTTGGCATATACTAAGATTCAGTAAATGCTTGTAGACTGAATAATGTTTCATGTGGTATCTTTATTCATAAATTTTCACTAAAACTTAAAGTGTCACTGGGTGGCTCACGTTTTAGATAATACATTTCACATTTGGGTAAATGAAGTGCTAAGTCATTTTTTTTTTTTTTTTTTTTTTTTTGCAGTACGCGGGCCTCTCACTGTTGTGGCCTCTCCCATTGCGGAGCACAGGCTCCGACGCACAGGCTCAGTGGCCATGGCTCACGGGTCCCAGCCGCTCCGCAGCATGTGGGATCTTCCTGGACCGGGGCACGAATCCATGTCCCCTGCATCGGCAGGCGGACTCTCAACCACTGTGCCACCAGGGAAGCCCTGTGCTAAGTCATTTTGACGCTAGTCAAAACAAGAAGATACTGGCAACAGAACTTACACGTTGTTTCCTTTGCTTTGGTGATTTTGTGAAACCTAAGCTATAATACTTGGTGCAGAGTCTTGCGCAATTTTGATGGATGTATATTTCAAAGCTACTCATATAAGTAACTCAGAGTCATCCCTGATGCTAAGATGGCGAACTGCTTCCTTTTTCAGGAATCAGTCATAACTTCAACAGCCATAATCAACCAGCCCCATCCGCTGGTATATATTTTGGCATCCCCTCAGTGTCTACAAGTTTTGGTGAGCAGCAAGATGGCAACACACAGCAACATGACGAAGAGCCTGGTGAATACAGTTGGAACCAGAGAGACTCCTCTTTGGGTAAGATGTTCAGACCTATTATTGGAGTCTACATAGAGATAAAATACAATACAAAACCCAACAGTGTTTTCCAAAGAACACATGTAATTTACAATCTTATTTATCCATGCTCCGTCAGGACTTCTAAATGTCTACTAAAAATAGTAGCTCACATTTCTTGAGTGCTTACTATGTGCCGCTCTTGTAAGCACTTTACAGGCATACTCTTATGGATGTAACAAATGCAATACATATTTGATACTCACTACAAATCAGGCATGAGCTGGACTCCTGGTCTTCTCTGGGAAATCTCAGAATATTGAGGAGTGCTGGCTGGCTGTGCTCTCCTTTTGAAACAAATAATACAAAAAAATCTCCAACCAGATCTACTCAGAATACAGATTTTTTTTTTTAATGAGAAAGAAGGTATATAAATTAAGGGTATATTTTCACTGTTATTTTAATCATGATGTTGCTTGTCCTTGAGGAAACAGAGTGTTACTTTAGATACTTCAAGTATTCAGGATTCCTTTGTCTTTCTGCGTTTGGCTGGAAGGTATGGGCACCATTCGACTTCTTTTTTTATCTGTAGGAAAGAAACAAATCTATATCCATTTGATGGACGTATCCGTCCACAGAACAAATGGATCTAATCTTGCGGTAAGAGTGGACTGAATTGCTTACCTACTTCCTAGAGATGCGTAAGCCTCACTTTGAAGAGTACTAATTAGAATACTTGTATAAATAATTTGCTTAAAGGGATTTGGAAAAATAGAAACAATTCAAGTTCCAAAGGCACTCTTTTCTCACGTTAATGACTGAAGCGAATGTGACGGAGGGGCTAAGATTTACGTGGCATCAGGGCAGCAGCAACAGGCATCAAAAAGCAAGACTCAGGGCTTCCCTGGTGGCGCAGTGGTTGAGAGTCCGCCTGCCGATGCAGGGGACGCGGGTTCGTGCCCCGGTCCGGGAAGATCCCACATGCCGCGGAGCGGCTGGGCCCGTGAGCCATGGCCGCTGAGCCTGTGCGTCCGCTGAGCCTGAGCCTGTGCTCCGCAACGGGAGAGGTCACAGCAGTGAGAGGCCCGCGTACCGCAAAAAAAAAAAAAAAAAAAAAGCAAGATTCTGATATGTTACCACAAGACGAGGTAACCACTCCAAACACAATCCACGTCCAAGAAAAAATGTACAAAACCCAGAAATCTTAACAACTTTTTAGGCATTCAATATTTCACACTGCTGCCTCTATAAAATTTAAGATTTGGTTAAAGGAGGACCGTAACATTACAGCACATAACTGTGAGCGCTGTTCATTTAAACGGTTCCAAGCACGAACCTCTCTGTGGTCTTTTTTAGTTTGTAAACAGCAGAAAGAACTGAACGTCTAATTTTTGAAATTCTTCTGGCTTTTCTTTTTGACCTTTGGTATTTGTATGTATTGACGATCTCTAAACCATTGTACAAAAACACCTGGAAGTGTCAAGCTTTAAAAATGAATCTTCTTTTCTCTTTCTCCTGTGCAGCTTGGATTATCTTGGCCTTGTCAAAATGCATTCTCTAGTTAGAGGTTAGAAATATTTCCCTCCTGGCTCCACAGTATTGATTTTCTTCAACACTCAGCTCTGTCAGTCAGCCGAAGGGGTGAAAGGTGAAAGTTCACCCAGCACTGCTTGGCTTTACCTTCCTATTAATGTCATGCCCTTTCCACATTTGATCAGTTTATGTGATCACCAATCATAAAGAACTGTTACTGCCCCTGTTTTCCCTATAAGGATACAGTCAAGATATCAGGAGATGTTAAAACCCTTCCTGGGATGGACAGGAGGCCTTTGAATAGGGCCAGTGATGTTGTAGTCAACTCCTTTAATGCTTGTCTATCTCTTAAAGGAAACTGTATTGTTACATGATGATTGACTCAATTTAATTCTTATCTGAAAATTAAAGAGAGCTACATTCACCACTTACATGACTAACCCTCTGTGAGCGATGATGACCTATTTTGTTACTCTTGCTTTTTCTGAAAACCAATTATACCCTTTTCCTCAGGGATTCAAATTCAACTCCAAACGGAGTATTAAATGAAATTAATTTAATGATCTCAGCCCAGCCCCCCACCCCAGGGCAGTCAAGCCGTGTCATCAAATCTGACAAGATAAAATTTGGTACGATTAACAGTCTATTTAGAAGCAATTTAAGGTGGAGATAAAGCAACAGGCACGCAATTCCCTTGCCCAAACCACAGAGGGTGCTGTTGGGTCTTGGTAGGAGTGTGGTTCTCACTTCCACAGCTGGGAGAGAGACTCCTTTACTGCTCTGCTCTCCTTTGTGGACAAGTTTGCCTTTCCTGAAGCTAGCTCTCCAGGGAAATGAATAATCAGACAGAAATAGAAGGCTTAATTTGGTACCAAAATTGGGAGATAGCATATGGATCTCAACTGAGAACGTTTAAGAGTGAACAATGTTTTTAATGAGAAGAACAATCTTCAGTACAATTCAGTTTTATTTAACACACGTAAGTACACAGGACATTCAGCACATATAGGATCTGTTAAGTGGAGTCATCAAGAAATGCCTTGAGAGGCAGACATCTTACGTCACGTGCTGTACACAGTGAGTTCAATCATTACATTTTCATACAGGTATCACATCATCTTTCACTTGTAAATTACCAATGAAGCCACATATGTCTCTACGTTTACAAGGACAGGTCCAAATACAGCGCCAACAAGATCAATAAGACACCAAAAGCGTACACTGGGATGACAAGGTAAGGTTTACCTCAGTGCTGAGAAAATCTGAGCTGTGATGAAGTTTGCAACTGTGGTTGTCAAAACAGCCAAGGAGGGCTTCCCTGGTGGCGCAGTGGTTGAGAGTCCGCCTGCCGATGCAGGGGACACGGGTTCGTGCCCCGGTCTGGGAAGATCCCACGTGCCGCGGAGTGGCTGGGCCCGTGAGCCATGGCCGCTGGGCCTGCGCGTCCGGAGCCTGTCCTCCGCAACGGGAGAGGCCACAACAGTGAGAGGCCCGCGTAACGCATAAAAAAAAAAAAAAAACAGCCAAGGAGAGATTGGTGTGAACAAGAATGCAGATGTTGGTTTAGCAGTTAGAGGTGTCTGTCTCACCATCAGATACCATCCACCCCAGAGTTTTACAACTGTGATGTTCTAGGGGCCAACAGTTTTGGCTGTCTGTGCAGCCAGGCTGTGTGGCCAGCTGGCCGAGGCCCACTGCCCAGGTATTTGGCTCCTAGGGCCCTCACAGCTTTGTTCTAACCCTCCATGGGGTGGGCCGTCCATGCTTTGGGGTGGCCTGCCCACAGCCTCACACCTTCCTCCGGATGCCCTGAACATTCTGTTTAAAAAAAAAAAATCTCTAAGGTATACTTTTACACTTCATCATTCCAAAGCAGCTTTGTAGTCTAGAATAAATGAATCCCCATTTCAGTTCATAAAGTGAACACGTGCTACGTACTCGCACTGAAGACTCGGGAAACCACTGGAAAAACCGAGAGCACCTCTTGTTCTCCTCAGGTTTCTCTATCCATATAGGGCACAACAGCATGTTCACCGAACAAAGCAAGTCTACGCTGTATAGTTCTGAGTTTCCTCCTGGGAAGCTACATACATAACCTTTATAAATACGATGTACATGCATATGGCATAAATTCACTTTTTAAGAATACCTAAAGTCTAAAACCAAGGTATAGGATGGGTTTGCCATCACTAGAAATGACAAACTTCATGTCGACATGAAAGAGATGTTCTAGTGGTCTTAATTTCCTAACACGTTCTTTAGAAATCTGTTTCAATAAAATAACAGATGTATTTGTTCCTGGACTGTGATCCTACTTTTTTTGTATATTACATAAACGCTGACAATCTATGCTTTTTAAATTAGACACTCCCGTTAGCATTTTGGTTGCTTTGTAAACTTCACGTATTTTTTCTGAATTTAATAAATCATTTTCTATTTTTGTATTTAATAAACCATTTTGCCCAATTAACCGACCAATCAACAACCAACCAACCAACCAAATCCCCAACTATATACAGAGCAAGGTTTACTAGGAGCGAGTCATCCAAAATATTATTTTACAGATTTTTTTTTTCCCATTACTGTGAGGAAGAACCAGCATAATCTGACATAAGGAGAAGAAAATGACCGAGTTAAAGCTTACTTGGGAGTGTGACGAACACCCTACTGCAATGTTCGGGTAGATTCGGAAAGATTGAGAGCCTCCACGTATGTGCACACAGTCAGCCCTCCATGTACTCTGCCATTTTATATCAGGGACTTGAGTATATGTGAACTTTGGTACCCTCGGGGGTCCCGGAACCAATCCTCCGCGGATACGGAGGATGACTGCACGCTCCTGAATGCCTGTGCCGTAGTTAATAACTTTCTAGGAGACTTGTTTCAAAGAAATGCTGTCTTAGCTTTCCTTTAACTGATCAGTAGTAGTTTGAAGGCTGAATTGTAACTATTACATGATAGCTGACTTACGGGAACTGCAGGTCTGTGAAGTTTCTGGAAGGAAGGGGTAAGCTCTTTCTTAAAAAGATCTGTAGCCAAGGAATCTTCTTTTCAGGTATATGCTATACTTTCAAACTTGGTTCTTTATTACAAAAGTCCATTTAAGAGATTATAGTGACTGGATGATTATGTTAACTAGATCATAAATAGTGATCATTCTGATTTTGAGCTACTAAATACAGTATCACTTAAGCGGGATATGAGCATTTTAGAAGGCTAGGTGTCTGGGAAACTGTAGTCTCCACAAGGAAAATTTGTGTGTGTGTGTATTTTCTCATTAATCTCCAATCGGTTAGGTGTTAATAAAGAAGGTAGTGGCTAAACCCTAGGAAATTGGATTGAGTAATTGCCTAGCAATCTCCCGGAGGAAAAAAACCCACGTAAACACAGAATCTTTCTGGTAAACAATAGCACGTTTTAGGAAATCCAAAGGAAAATGGTATCAATAATTAGGACTGCCACATGACCTCAAAACCCAATGTCAGAACAACCAGCGTCCAACAGCATTCAGAGGTGGGCTTTAGCGTGAGGAAACTGCTGATCTGGGCTGGCAGTGCAATCACAGTGGTTATTGATTTCCGGGCTTCTGGTGCACCGAGCAACGGGACTGCTGGCTGCCCCTCCCTCTGCGGCGGTGAGAAACGACCTGGGGACCGGACGGCCACTTCCTGCGGAGCGATGTGTGCATGCCTCAGTCAATAGGTGGCACGAGCAGGAGTCTGCCCCCGGGGACCATGCGGAGGGACACAGACCCGGCTGTGCCCCCCATGACCCCGGCGGGGGTGGGCACTGAGGAAGGACGGGACTCTGGGCTTGGAGACCTGGGAGAACGGGGACGCAGACACGAGCCCTAGACCATGAAGCGGTGCTCCTTGCCGTCGTGGGCCATGAGGATGACGTTGCGGTTGGAGGTCCAGATGAGCCGGGCCAGCCTGAGGGCATTGTGGGAGCCGGGGGACGCCGGCTGCACGGGGGGGCACCTGGTAGGTCTTAATACAGCGCAGCTGGGGCGCCGAGTTCAGCATGCCGATGCTGCCCAACAGGGAGGTGTTCATCTGGAGGGACACGGGGACAGGAGAGCACACGTGTCACTGCAGGAACCTCTTCCCTTTCCCCGCCACAGAGAGGGGTTCGAGGGACACACCCTTGCGGTCACTTTCTCCTCCATCACGAGGCCTCACGGTCATCTAAGAGTCTACTGTTAACCTCTAAAGGGCTCCTTTCAGTGTATTTGAAATTGTTCTGATGCTGTTACAGCAAATGCGTAAACCCGCAGAAATTTTACCTGGTGGGTAGAACTGGACAGCAGGAAAGCCCATCCATCTTTAGGAAGGCGGCTAAATGACACATGTTAATAAAACGGTCCAATCAGACAATATTTGGAAACAGTGGGCATTTCAAATGGCAGACTTCTCTGTTCTTTAGTAATGGTGCTCACTGCATCCCCTGAAGAATGAGCCCCCAAAGGCAAGTCTGGGGACTTAGAATTAGTTTGAGAAAATGAAGCAAAGTTAAGCAGTAGACAGAGTAATAGGTGACCGGATCAAAGCTCAAAACTTACCCCCCTTCTCCAGTCCACCTACCACACCTTCCCTCCTCACCTGCTTTTTAAAAACTCCAAACTCTGGAAAGCTCTAGCTTATTTTGAAGGAAAAAGCAAGAATCAGCGGCCTCTCAACCCTGCATGTGTGGCCCACTGTTCTGCGGCCACGCTAAAGAGAGCACACTCTTAACACTTTATTGGCAGGGGGTTTTAATCGGCTGGTGATTTCTGCTTTTTGGGCAGAGCCTTTCTGGCTTTGACTTGAGTCTTAGGTTCTCTTAATTCGTTCATGTAAATGGAAAATAACATGGAAATTATGGCTCATGAACAACTATGCATTCATGTCGAAGCGCTAAATGCTGAATGGCCGTTATCTAAGTGAACTGTCATCTGAGCGACTGAGTCTGAAGAATCCTTTAGATTCTAAATATTACTTAACATTTTTTCAATATTCATCTTTTGTGCTATTACAAATCACGTGGCAAGCACACTGACCATCAGGAAAGAGGGCTTGGAAATAATATTTTTCTTTGCACTAATTTTCATGTCCAATTCTTCTCTCCAGCAGTACCTCCACCTGAATGTACGTGATTCTAGGGACTTGCTTCCAGAATGCAGATTATGCTCCAATGTGTACACACGGTTGACACAGGAGACCTTGGCACGTCCTAGGACGTTTAAGGTGTGTTATTGCTGATATCATGCTCTGCATTTGGATCAGTGCGAAATATTTAAGCCATTCCTTTCCTGGCCCTTCTCAGAAGCAGGATGGTGTCAGGGGGTGTAAATCATGGCATCTCTGGCAGGACACGTGCAGGCTCCACTGACATTTTCACAATTTAAATCATCTTGAGTAATAACCCTTTTAAGATGACTAATGTTACTGATTTTCCTGCATTAATAATAGTGCCGAACACAACACAGAGGTGAAAAAAAATCACTAGTGTACGAGGTCACATTTTAAAACCAAATGTATGATTATCATTAACTCTTTCTGTTAAAGTGCAGTTAACATGTAAAGCCAGGCAGTACCTTACCGTCATCCTCTAAGAACCTCTTTCCTTGCGTCCTTCCCTCCTTTTTCCAAAAACTCCATAAAAGATAAAAATCAGGGCCTTATTGCTTTCTGGACGTTCCCAAATAGCTTAAATATAAATAATGATGGCGAGCTTGATTTGCTAGTTCTCACTTGTACAAAGAGTAACAGTACATCATTATTTAGTCCTCTTACAGAGCAGATCCAAATGATGCAGAAGATTGCCGGTTAAAATGAACTGGCATCAACAGGCACACTGTGCTTTTAAAAACTCTAATTTCTCAGTTGATAAATAACTACAAAGTATTTTTCATTCTTTATGGATTTTCTATGAAAATGTGTATGAAGCTTGATTTCTGCTGGTGGCTCAAAAAGCTAGGGGCATCCGATAGGCTCAGACACATCCTTATTTTTAAGTCCTTCCTTCAAATTTAGCCACGTACAAGAAGTGGGCTGAAGGCTCAAGTGGGCAGGGAGAGAACATCTTATTGGAATGTGACAGGTGGAAAGATTTCCCCAAAAGTTCCATTATTATAGCTGGGTTCTCCTTGCAAGTTGAATCATCCGTCAAATGACTGATAAATGCTTTGTTAGGGTCAAACAGCCTTCCTGCCTCAGAACAGGGCTATGTGAAATTCTACACAGTACATAACGATTATGGTAGGAAACAGATGGAAAGACAAAGACTCTCATGTTAAGTATAATTTGTTGCTCCTCAGACCATCCTTTTCCTATGATCTCTTCAAATAAGAGATGAATCTGAAAGACCAGTAAGGGTGGGTATTGATTTTTCCAGCAAGCTCCATCGAAGAACTCTCACCAAAACAAGTAGCCATTTTGTTATTCGATATTCATATTTGATCAGAGACTGGCTACAAATTTACTGGCATAAGTAAAGGCAATCTGAGTCCTGCATGAATGAAAACTACATGGCATTATAATATCTGGTCACATTAGCTTTCTTCTTTACTACCAAGATAATAAATACTCATCGTGGAAAATTCAAATGATAAAGAGAAGTATAAAAAAGAAAGCAAAAATCCTCTGAAATATCATTTCCCAGAGACAATCACTAACCTTCTGGTAAACCTCTTCCCAGATCTCCAAGCCTATATCCACATAAGGAGAAGCAGGTTTAAGGAGTTTTACATAAACAGGCTCATATTAAAAGGCAGTCGCACACTCCGCTTTTCTCGTTCAACAGAGCGTTGAGGGCAATCTTTTCATGCTAACGACTATAGATTTACATCATCCTTTTAAAATGGCTGAGTAGTATTCTATTGTATGATGGAATAAAGAAAACTAAATGAAACCAATATCCATCTAATTTATTGTTAGCATTCCTGGAAGAGGATACTTAATTGCTGGAGGGTGGTGGTAAAATTCAGGTGAGAGAATGATGGTTGTATTTCATTTCTAAACTCTCCTGGCTCAAATACCAATGGATACACTGAAGTGAAATATTCAAATAGTAGGAATATGTTGTTGGAGAATCAAAGGGCTTGAAAGATTGCCAAAGTACATCATTTAGCGGCTGAGTATGTAAACAAACTAACGGCCACCATGGCTTTTTCCTTCCCTTTAAAAATAATGCTTCACAAGACCAGTTCTGAGAAGATTATTTTCTGAACACACAGACATACATACAGATGTAATTCATCAAAACAGGAAGTGTTTTAATGCTATTCTCAGTGTAAGTGATGTTGCACCCAAACCTTTTACTAAATCTCACTTGAGTAATTATCCAACCAGTAATTCTCATTAACACTCATTTCTCAGCAAAGATTTTAATAGCTGATGGCTTTTGTAAGGCTCTATATATAATAAGGCTTCATTAAGTTCTCAAAATATATTGCAGTACATTTACTGGAATCATATAAAAGTATTATCATACATCATTAGACCTAAACAATATGTATATAAATAAATCAGCCAAGCCCATTTGGGGAGAGCCACGGTAGATCTAACACTGCTTTTTGGACTCCCTTTAATTCAAATGAAAACCCACTATACTTCTGGAAGAGGTTTTATTGTATTTTCTTGAGAAAGTTGAAATGATATTTCTGTGTCTTCCATTTAAATTTGAAGACCAAGCTGGGTATGATTTAAGCAGGGAAGAAATGGGCCACATTTTAAATTCTGACATTGGGTTTAGAGGCAAGAAAGACCTGGGTGTTGCCTGAGTTGCTTGGGTGCTCTGTCTGCTGAACACCCACCCCTGCAAGTAACACAAGGTGCCCCTGGAGAAGAGAGTGCAGACGAAGGAAAGGAGCTGGGCAGAGCCGCGTGGACAGATGCGCAAGGTTAAGTGCACTTGGCGAAGCCCAGAGGCAACAGCAGGAGCCTGGAGGACAGAAAGAGGTGCTTCAAAAAGACAGCATCTAAGGAACGATCTTGATCTCCGGGGTGAGGAAGATGCTAACGATAATTCCATCAATGAGCCGAGCAGCAACTCTGATAAACATAGAAAAAGATTCAAGGAAGGGATGAACATATCCAAATAGGTCTCTGAAGACCTAGATAAGGGGGAAAAGGTTTACCACTTAGACATTCAGGAAAATACTGGGGAAAGTTTCACATCTGGCCAATTTAGGAGGTATCCCTTTACATAAGGAAGTATATTTTCTTAGCAGGAAGAAAAATTGAACAACGAAAAAGAAGGGATCTGGTTTTGTTTATTCCCAAGAATAAAGCATGGGGCGAACACAAGCTCCTGGAAAGCAGGGACCCGAGACTGCTTGGTTCCATGTCCCTAAAGCTAGGCTGGCACCCAGCGCTTCCACACCAGATACATGCCAAATGAAGGGAGTTTCACATGGACACTCCTCTGAGATTTCAAGAGAACAGGAAATTCAGGAAAATGTGTATCAAAGTACAGTCGGTGTCATAGACACCACTGCGTTGGCAGAAAAGAACAGTTGGTAGAGACACTATCTACAGGACCAATGTTGCAAGAGTTGTTTATGGACTTGCTGTGGGATTTCAGTGGGATAAAATACGAGTCCTGGGGTTACCCGCTAGGAAAAATGAAGACTCGGTGACATCTCTAAGGAAAAGTTTAATATGAGCCAATTAAGATGCTGGAGATATATTCTGGAAGAAAGGATAATAAGAAAACAGACTGGAAAACTAAATTAGAGGAAAAGTAGAAAAAGCTAGGACAGATCTGGAAGCTGTCATGCTTCAGTAGCATGTGTTTAATTAAGAAATTTATTGTATCTGTTTTACATTACATTAGCTATTGAGTTTTTAAAAATCGTCACATTGTGAAGTCTTGTTTAAACTTTTATTTGCTTTCTTAGCTTTCAAAGCAATAAACTGAATCTCATAAAACATACTTGCATCCTAGGATAGGTAACAGAATTTTATATTAACTTGCGGCGGGGCGGGGAGTTGGTAATGTTTAACTTTTTTGTAATTATCAGGAGTAAGGTAGTTAAAAAGAAGATGGGGGGCTTCCCTGGTGGCGCAGTGGTTGGGAGTCCGCCTGCCGATGCAGGGGACACGGGTTCGTGCCCCGGTCCAGGAAGATCCCACATGCCGCGGAGCGGCTGGGCCTGTGAGCCATGGCGCTGAGCCTGCACTCCGCAACGGGAGAGGCCACAACAGTGAGAGGCCCGCGTACCGCAAAAAAAAAAAAAAAAAAAAAAAAAAAAGAAGATGCGATGGAGGTTAATCACTGAGGATGAAACAAGTTCTATTATAAAACTCCGTTGCTCCAATTAATATTCACTGTAATCACAATGGAGCAGAGCTGTCCTCGTGTACTGCCAGTCAGTGATACTCAGATTTTTGAAAATGTTTTAATAGCTTGGAAATGAAGAGCATTATGTGGAAATTCAGAAAGCCAACGCAAATGAGATAATACAGATGGGGCATGGAGTTAATACGAGGCTGCCCTTTCCCCTATGCCCTGTTGGCGTTGTCTGGATGCCTTGTGTAAATTAACAGCCTGAGCAGTGCTCCGTGCCCCGATTCCTTTCGGGCCAGGCCCTCACTTACATCTGAATGATGCCTACCTCTCTCCAAACACCCACCCCTCCCTACCCTGAATGCCTGGCCCTTCCTTGATGTCACCGTGTCTCAGCTCAGGTGCCGCTGCCTCTGTGAAGCCGGCCCACCAACCTTACTCCCAGGTTCCCCTGTACTGTAGTTACTTGCTGATTTGCTTGTGTCTCCCTCAGACTGAAAGCTTGGTGAGAGCAGACCCCCTCCTTCTAGGTCGCTAATTGTATTCTCAGTAGCCCCTGCGTGCTGGCAGCTGGCACACAACCGGCAAGCAATAAGTACTTGATATCTGTTGAAAGAAGGGAGGGAGGGCACAAGGGAGCCTTTCCCAGCAAAAGCGGATCATGCACCACACGTCAAGACCCTGCAGCATGTTCACTTACCTGCCAGAAGGAAATGTGGCTGTCTGTGTTTGAGTAGGTGGCAAGATATCGTCCATCAGGAGCAAAGGCCACGGCAGTGATGGGTCCCTTGTGACCGTGGATTGTCTGAAATAGAATTCAGAGTCGTTCAACGTATGCACTGCACAGAGCTGCTACGCATACGGATGCAAATACGTTCAATGCCGAAAAACTTATGTCATGGCTATTAGAAACCATTATGTTCTTTACTTCAAAATTTAGGTTAGAAAAAGAGGAAAAGCAACCAAAGTTCTCTCACTGATACATCCAGGGGCTTTGACCTTGTTCTGAGGAGTCCACCTGTCTCCTACTTGGGAGGACAGCATGAGTCCGAAGGAAAAGCATGTATTAACGGGCAAACCGATGTGTTAATTCATTTATGTCCACGATAGGGAAGAATTTTACAATTAATTAGGAAGGTGAAAAACTGATCACCAAATCTACCCAGGAACTTCGTCTGAAATGAAAACCAATCAAAGCTGTGTCATAACATCCCCGTTCTGGAAGGAGTCAAAAACTATAATTTCAACCCCTTAATAATTATACATCTTTCACATTTTATGCTTCATTTCCCACCAATAGCACTGTGTTTAAATGCATGTGGCCACAATTAGTACACATACATACACGCATGAATTGGAGGTTTGAGCACACATATAAGTTAAATGCTATTAAAAACAAGTTAACAGGGATAATTCTGAGCCTTTGCCAAATACCTATCATTTATTTAACCATGAATAAAAAAAAAAGGATGTTGTATTTTAGACGCGGTCTTTGATAAAAGGTCTTTACTAAGAAAAAATTACACTCACGTTTAATGATATTAATAGTTACCGAAAAGACTGGAATACTTAGCAAATTAGCATAATACTGTATTGTTTCTACACAAACTATTAAAGACCGTATCTCTACCACACGAAGCAATATTCAGTCTGCTTACAACGGGAGGTTGGTCTCCCCTCTTGATTTAGGAAAGAACGGGGAAAGGTGTTCCTTTAAACTAAGGCAATGCTAGGAAGGGTTGTTTCCATCTGCTGTTTCTTGATGACGAACTGTGAGCCTTGAGTCTTGGCGGGAGCTTCAAGCTCACTGCGTGATTCAGGTCCCCTCCACCTCCGCCCGGCCACACCCGTACTGTAAATTTCAGTAAGACACTTCTCACAATTCACATCTGAGTGATTACAATGAGGAAGGGAGACAGGGATGGGGGTGTGGGAACGTTCCTCAGTGCTTCTTGGGTTTCGTTCTTTCCTGTCATTAGACAAGGCGCTGTGGGATCCAAAATAATGCCTGTTTTTCAACACTCAGAGAAAAAAGTGTTATACTGGTAGCACTGGGCTTTGGGCTGGCAGGGGACACTGCTCTGGGTCAGACTGCCTGCCTTGCACTTGGGCTCCACTGCTTACTGTGGAAGCTGGAGCAAGTTACTTACGGCCCTTAACCTCAAGAGCACCCACGTCTATGGAGCAGAGATGACAACGATGATGCTGGTAACGATATTGAGAATGATATTGATAATTCCTGCCTCAAAGAGCTTTGTGAAGATTAAATGAGTTACTACATATATAGCCCTCTGCACAATGCATGGCACATAATAAGAATTCAATGAAGATTAATATTTGTGTTACTCCTCCTTATTTAAAGATGATCAGATGAATATACTTGAAAGTTGCTAAGACAGTAGATCTTAGATGTTCTTACCACAAAAAAGAAATGGTAGTCACATGATGGTATGGAGGTGTTAGATAACGCCAGGGTGAGTGATCGTTTGCAATATATAAGTGTGTCAAACCATCACGTTGTACACCTTAAACTTACACGTTATATGTCAATTATATCTCAGTAAAGCTGAAAAGAAACATGACCAGACAAATGTAAACAATCACAAAAATCAATTACTTGAGTATGCCATTTAATGAACCCCCCAAAAAATCATATACGAAACCAGATTATACATATGTTGGGTTTGACCTGCAAAATGATTTTTAAAAACAGTTTCTGAGCCTATATTCTAATTCATTAAACATCATTTAAAATCAAGATTTCTAGCCTCTCCTGGAAAAGCCCAGGAATGCTTCCACTCTGGCAATCCTGGGCCTTTGCACGTGGCAACATGGGCCAGGCTGAGTGGAGGTGCCCTGTGGGCCTGGGCGTTTGCTCTCATGTCCCAGCCCTGACTCAGGTGGGTCTGTGTACTTAACACCCACTGCCTGACTCCCTTATTTCCTGTCTGGTCCCTCATGGCATTTAATGCAACCTTTCCACTAAAAATATTTCATTCAAAATAGTTTCTTCCATGCTCTGGGGTCCTGGTATGCATCAGAAGTGTGAGCACACTGAAAGCTCCTCTAAAAGCTTGCCCTTCTTGCAAGCCCCCCTCTCCACCAAAGCCCGGCTCCACGTAGAGGTGGATTCAACCCTCTTGCTGGAGTTAGGGCCCCTAAGTCTCAAAGCAGAATGCTAAGCCTATCTCCTTCAGATTAGCGTCCCTCCTTAATCAGCAAGCAGGATGTGCTTCAGATAA
The DNA here is from genome assembly GCF_008692025.1 of Phocoena sinus. Lineage (NCBI taxonomy): Eukaryota > Metazoa > Chordata > Mammalia > Artiodactyla > Phocoenidae > Phocoena > Phocoena sinus. Next base: position 17,417,042 of record NC_045776.1, read on the forward strand.
GAAGAGAGCACAAGAGTGAGCAGGCTGTAACCCAGAAGGTCCAAAAGGATGTACCAACCCAATGATCTCCTTAACATACCCCTCCGTGAGGTTGGCTAAGGTGGCCCTGTAGTAAAGGCAGAAAGCCAAGCACACAGGCTCCTAATATCCCATATTATATCTTCATCCTTTATAGTGTTTGGAACGTCCACTTGAATACTTCCGTGTCAGCTGAAGACACTCTTCATTAAGTTATCTAGTATCTCTAATAGAAGATGCTGTGAATTAAGTTCATCTTGGAATTTTCTGCCAGGAAAATGTTGATCTTTCCAGATAAATTTTGTTGGTTTCTTTTATCATGAAAAGATAATTACACAATCTCACACGAGCTTGCTTTCCTGCCAGCAAACTCAGAACTATATTTATGCTCATTCTAGGCGTCTAGTAATAAATACGTCTTCCTCATTTCACTAATCACAGTCCTGTTTTCCTTCATTGTTTTTACTGTCAAGGTGAGATACTGAGTTTAATGTGTTAGTTTCTTTTAAAGTCTGTTTTGAACAAAGGGGAACTATACTTTAGATCAGAACACATCAACACACACACACACACACACACACACACACACACACACACACAGTGTGATACTGCGAGGTGCCCCACAGGCTGTCTTTCAAAGCAACATAGAGAAAAACCACAGGGTACTGACTGCAGTGTCAGCTGATAGAACTGTTGTCTCATAAGAAAGCAAGTACCACTCATGGTAGCTCAGGGAAGCTCACTATTTTAAATGGTTTGGTACATCTGGTGAGTTCATTACAGTCTCAGCCTGAGAGGTGCTTCAGTCCCCAGTGTAATGGAAATGCTGCCATTGTCTTTTGTTCAGACTCTCTGAATTTCTCAGATCTGCGCAGGCACCACCTGAAGTGACTTCAACCCTCTATTCTGGCATTAGATGCAGCTGTGTGCGGATCACAGTGAACTTGTAAGTGCTTTGTGATGGGGCAAACCCAAGGGTTTGGGATCTTAAACGCTCAACTAGAAAGAACATTTTCCAAAACAATGGGTTTCAAAATAAAAGGAGGTTTGGTTTACTTTTTATACGTGGATGAGTATCGTATGCCTTGTTATATTTTTAGTCAAAGAAATTGCTGTCTTGAAAAGACAGAAATGGACTATAAAGAAATTAATCTAATTCAAGAAGTGCTATGAACAATAAAAGAAATCAAGCAATTATTCCTAGCAGGAGACAGAGTGCTGAATTGTTAAACACTCTCTCCCCCTTTTTCTTATGAAAGAAAAGGAACTGAGAGGCCTCATTAATAAGAAGCAACACTTGCACTTACCCAACAGTTTTTAACAGGCACATTCAATGTGCTCGGCAAAGAATATAATTAACCCCGTTGGACAGAGGAGGAGAGACACGGATTTCCAAAATGATTTGGTCAGCATCAATACAAATTATGACTTTCTAGAATATTCTCTAAAACTGCTCTCTCTTCCTAGAGTTCTTGCTATTCAGCTTCCAAATGTCAAATTTGAGAATTGAAACCAAGATGTAGGACTCTACTGCACCCACTTTACAGACTGAACAAGATCAAAGAGAACATCTAGTAATTTCCAGGCCTCATCACTTTTTTAAAGGGGAGGAAAAAACTCCAGCCAAACAAAATTTCCTACTTTTAACATAAATTCTGAAGAAGAGATTTCCAAATGCAGGTACAATTTTGCTATCATAAACATCATCACAAGGGAAAGACTTATAAAGGACTGACCCATGTATTTTGTATAACAGTTACTAAACTAAAAAAAAAAGGACTTTGACCAAACTTTCACAGCCCCAGGGTCTGTAGGGCCTGAGAGGGAAGGGGGCCACCCTGGTCGCAGGCCTTCTTGGGGAGCAGTACAGCTGGCTCAGGAGGAAAACAGGCAGTGACAGTCTGAGGGGTGACTGAAGCTGAGCTGCAGGTGTGTCCCCAGTTGGCTGCGCATGGTCTCTGAAATTTCTACAAATACAATTATGCTTTCAGTTGTGGCATTTTCCCTAGCACGTGCCCTGGCAGACAGCAAACAGGACAAACCTGCTTTCATGAGATACAAGCATGGCAGATGCCTTGAGTTTAGGGTGAGCCCGAATGAAGTGTCCATCTGTGTACAAACACAGGAAATAGCTGGAGACAGGCCAGATATACAGGGAAGTGAGTGCTTAGGAAGTGAGGATGAGCCCCGAAAAGAAAAGGAGAGGCAACAGCAAAGACCTACAAATACCTACATTTTCCTAGGGCTGGTCCTTTACTGATAACAAACAATGCAAAGTGAGGTTCAGGACACGCTCTCCTCTGTACCCGAAGCACCAAACAAACATTTGGCATCTCTTCCCAACGGCAGCCAAAGTCAGGAACAGGCGGATGAGGAAGGTGGATCAGGGTCTGATTTGCGTGCCTTTCTGGCATCCCAGTACAGGCTGCTGATTTCCCCGCTGACTGGTAGGGAGGGAACGGCTCAAGGCGGAGGGGAGACAAAGACATTGCTCTGACAGCTTTGTTTGTTAGGCAAGGGGGAGACTCATCGAAAAAGAGCCATTTCAAAGGAGTGGCAAAGTTAAGAATTAATTATGTTCAAGAAAAAACTACCCCTTTCCTTTCTCCGAAGCAACCAATTTGTGAAAATTGTATTATATATTTAAGGTTCACCTGCTCAAGGAAACAAATGATTTAGGCAGATGATAACACATTAAAAACAAAGTCTCATCTATGGCCGATTAGAAGGCCCGAGTCAAATTTAATTCCCACTATGAACTAAGCCTTCTGCAGCCCTTTTGTGTGTGGCATCTTAAGGCCATATGATGTGGCCAGGAACATTGAAAGGCCACCCATTTTCTTCCGTATGTGCACAGGGCTGCCTTAAAGCAGGCCAGATGAAAATCCATTCTGTTTTCAAATCTCTCTAGAGAAGATGTCAAGCCCCCTTTCTGTGTTTAACACTGTGCTGGTCAGGAAATTTTTCCTTTTTCAAATCGAAATCCAAAACGCTACAGTGCAAGGAGGCTGCTTCCTCTGTTCTAGCCTTAGTAGAGATGGAGAACAGCTGGTCACCAATCTTAGTATGATAACCTTTTATAGCCTTGAAGGCTGTTACTGCAACTTGCTCCTTTCTTACTTATTTATTTTTTATTTTCAGGATTTAATAAAAATTCAGTGACTACCATGTAACCTTTCCTTTCAGGTCTCATTTTCCAACTCTTAAGATAATTTCTGTAGCTTTTCCTTAAACTTTCTCCAAGCTTTCAAATCATGACATCTTAGAGTTGGATGGTATCTTAAAGGTCAACCACGTCTCAAAATGTGGATTTCAAACCAGACTGAGTGCTAGAACAGGCAACTGGCTGTCATTATAGTTTCTCATAACACCAAGCAGGAGGCCAGGACTATGCTTATTTTATCACAAACCTGCAACCGTGGCTGGAAAAGCTGGTAAAGTTGTTGGCCTGCAGATGGCTGACGCCCCGCAGTCCTCACACCTGTGGGGAGAGGCAGGGTCCCTGAGCCCACTGCTATCATGGTAGATGAAGGAAAACTCTTTTCCTTGACCTTAAACAGAGGTTTAAAGATTAGAAGCTGCCTCACCCCTCTTCAGGGGTGGGGAAGTAGGTGGATGGTGGCCCCATTGCTCTCATCAGCAGTCTCTCTTCCTGGGGCCCTGAAGGTTTTCACCCTCCCATGAGCTCGCCTGTGCCCCCATAGAGGCAATACCCACCTACAAGTACCATAAATAGGCACTTCTTGAGGAAAGAATCATAAAACTAGGAACCCAGCTTTTTGTCGCTTGGGACACAAAAGATGGAAACTAAAAGTATTGACCAAAATGGAGGTATATGGGAAATGCACTCCAAACATTCCCTAGCATTGAAAGGAGCCCAGCTTCTCTTACTGGCTGTACTATCCATGACTGTGTAAGCATATCTGCCTCGATGCTGCCCTTTGGTGGCTCTACAATGATTTTGAATAGAGATCTGAGGGTTGAAAATGGGTTGTTCAACTCAATAATTTCTTTTCTCGATGGAGGGACAAGCCAATATTTTTTATTCACATTATGCCAACTCTATATTATAGAGTCAACCCATTGTGGCATCTGCCAATCCAAGGGGTATCAGAATGATTCAATGAATTTTGTTATTTTCTATCACTATCTAACTGAAAAGAATATATATTCAGGGCAAAGGACAAGTAGATATGATATCATTTTAACATCTTAATGGAAAACAGATTTAAGGATAAATATAATAAAGTTCGCTATCTTAAGTTTTATTATAAGATATAATGCCTCCAGTAAACAGACTTTATTCCCTAAAAATAGCTGCAGCATTTACTGTACATTTTCAGTTACTGAAAGTTACTTACATGTCATTTGGGAATAAACTGACACTGACGAATTAAAGGAGATTTTTTGGATATCTACATACTGGTAATCCTTAAGACACAGGCAATCGTTTTTGAATTTCTTTGTAGAGGATTATAACCAACATGTGTGTGCACAGCACACTTATCCAGGAATAGTAAGAATCAAAAAATGCTCAAGATTGCTTCACTATTGTAATTTAGGCATTAGTAAGAATTTCAGGTTTTTAGGATACTGAGGCTTATATTTTCACTAATATCAATTATACATTATCAAAATTAATTTAAAAAGGCAGATCTATAAATGAACAAGTAGAGAGTAACCATTTAATAGTTGATTTCCAATCTTAAAATATTGTAGCCATCATAACAGCAACCTCTATGAAAAAAATATCTACTGGTCTTAGGCATTGACTCCCTTCTATTCAATTGAGGAACTTTTTCAGACTCAAATAAATTTTCCATAAGTCTCACCACTTAGTTTTTCTTCCTCTTTTTCTTGCTATAGATAATCAGGAGCTGGCCACACATGTGTACCTGTATACACACACACACACACACACACACACACACACACACACACACGTCTTCTGCTTTACTAGAGCAAATATTTTCAGGATGCAGTAACTAAAAAATACCCACTTCAATTATAATAACTGATGTAGTATGTTTGTGTTGTGTGTGAGACTCTTTTAAGTTAAATAATGATAACAGAAGAAAAAAATCTAGTTTAAGACATAATTCCAACCGTAACATTTTTCATATATGTTAACATTTTAAAATAGAGTCATATTTAAAGATTATTTATGGATACTCAAATACTGAATACCTATATGATTTAGATAAATGTGCTTCAGTTTCAAATAAAAAGGATAGAGAATAAATTGTTATCAACTATTCACACTGCTGGTATGAAATAATTTTAAGACATTTATTAAAGTATAACTTTCCGTAGCTTTTAAGAATATTCAAATGTTTTCTATAGATCTCAGACCCAAAGCTAAGTATTTTTATCATATTTCTAACATAAATCTATTCAAACACATGACAGAAGTCTTCAAATGAACAAAGTTTTGCTTTTGTATTCTCAGACTATGAAGATTCTGATAAAAAAATCCTGTTGTTAAATATTCAAAGGATTCCTGGGAAATTGGACCAACATAAAATGGTTATATAATTTTTCAAAGAAGACAGGAAAAAATATTCTTAAAGATAATACTGTGTCACAAAAGTAAAGCCCAATTGCTTCCACTTGGAATTCCTTAGGACATGGACTGTCGTATCTCTGTGCCCTCTCAAAAGACTGCAGGCCCTTCAATAGCAGCCTTCAGCGGACATGTGTCCACATGAACCAACGGGGACAGCAATCACATTCCTGAGGAATCGTCCATCCAGATGGACCTCAGCATTTTCGTGGGTTCTGATTTGGGTTAAGGCGAACACAGAAGATGGTTTTGGCTACAGCCTTAGGACAGGGCCTTCACCCAGGTGCTCTCCCACCTCTCCTTGGCCTGGTACAGTGCCTGGTGACACAAAACTGTCTTATGCAGTTTGTACTAATATGGAATTTATATTTTTCAAAATCACATTTCAAAAGGCTCTAATGTTTTCATCATTCCAAAAAGAGAAGTGACTTGAAAGTGTTAACGAAACCTAAAGCATTACATAAATTTCTAAAATTCATACGTGTATTAACCGATTTAACCCCAGGGGATTAAAATTTGACCTTGCTGCTCTTTTGAATGGGCAAAATTTTCCGAGACACAATTTGCTTATTTGTAAAATAAGGATAATATCTTTCTTGCCTACCTCATGGGATTCAATATTTTTTGGAGAAATGTACTTTAAAATGTTTATCAAGAGCTTATTATGTTATAAGCCCCATGTTAGATATCAGTAGAAAGATGAGACGTGGCCCCTTCCAGTGAATCTAGGAGACTGGGACAGGTTGACAGTAAGCAACTAGTGTGTGACATACGAAATGGCATAACAGAAATGTGTGTTAGGTGCCATGGAAACACAGATGAATAAGCAGCAATTTCTGTTCAGGGGTAGATGTCAAAACAAGATACAGAAAGAAGGTGGTAATGGAGTTGAGCTTTAAAGGAGAAGTTGGCCTGAAGGACAAGACTTGAAAGGCCCAGATCCCAGCAGATAGGTGAGGCAGACCTGTGAGAGTGAAGATGTGGGAGAGGTCCAGGAATTGTCCGTCTGCCACTGGGAGTGTCAGGGGGCAGAGGACGATGAGGAGGGACAGGTTTGGGGATGAGGGAAAAAGCTAGCTATGGCCAGGCTATAAACTGCCTTTTTCTTGTGCTAAGAAATTTGGACTTAGTTCATAGTCCCAAACTCCATAGGGAGTTTCCCAAAGTTTTAAAGTAAGAGAATGGTCAGAGGAGACCAGTTTTAGGAAAATTCTGGCAGAGAGAGGAGAGAAATTAGAGAAAAAGGAATGGTTGGCAGGCAAATATAGTAGGTAAATTAAGAGTTGAATGAAGAGCCAGATGCGGGCAGGAAAGAGAGGTCCAACTGGGCGGGTGGTGATGCTGTGTAGCATAAGAAAAAGAAAGTGCTTTTAGTGGGGATGGGAGAGGCTGGTGGGACATCATCAGGGGGAAATAATAAGCTTAGTTTGGGACATGTAGATATTAAGGTGGAGGGCTTGAGCAGGTAGTTGGAAATATGTCAGAAAATGAGAAAGAAAAATTTGGAGCTCAGGAAAAGATTTATGGAAGGAGAGACAGATTTGGGAGTTATTAGCACACAGACAGACGCTGAAGGCATAGATCCTGCACTCGGCAGTGTTCCTGGCACACAGCAGTCTCTCTGTGACTATCTGTTAAATAACTGAGTGTAAGGGGCTGGGATAACCCATGAAGAGCAGAAACAGTGAAAGGAGCAAAAGGATGCAGTTACAATGACAGAGGACATTACCAGTGTAAGGTGTGGGCAGAAAAGAAAGAGCTGGTCTATTTTACAATTTGTAGACTTGAAATCTCAGTTTTTAACTAATATTTTTAAGTGACAGATTTCAAAGTTGTCCCCAGCGTACCAGTCACTTTTCAGGTAGAGAATTTTGCGATGAATCACTGCAGTTAATACCCAACAAAATTGCTTTGAAGTTTGATAACAATTTTATATATTTATTTATTATTTTTTTTTTTTTGCGGTACGCGGGCCTCTCACTGTTGTGGCCTCTCCCGTTGTGGAGCACAGGCTCCGGACGCGCAGGCTCAGCGGCCATGGCTAACGGGCCTAGCCGCTCCGCGGCATGTGGGATCTTCCCTGACCGGGGCACGAACCCGTGTCCCCTGCATCGGCAGGCGGACTCTGAACCACTGCGCCACCAGGGAAGCCCACAATTTTATATTTTAAATATAACTCTTTATCAAGCAGTAATCATTTAACTCAGATCAGTAAATAATTTATTAAAAAGGCAGACTGCTAGGATCAAAAGCATATATTTGAACTTCTAATTCCAAACAGCCAATACTAATCAACTGACAAAACTGACAGTCCAATTTCACTAATTTTAACTTTGCTTAAATTTCATCAGTTATCCACAAATTCTGATATTTCAGAAAGGTCATTATACAATAGGGTTAAGACTTCCCTGAGTATAACTATAAAAAGACAAAAGAGATATACTGTTAAAAGGAAAGGCAAAAAGGATTTAAAACGGAACTTGTATGCCTGTGTATGTGTGTATGCATGTATACACACACATATGTATTTGGTTGCTCACTTTGATATACAGATCCTTTTCAAAAATGAAAGGAGAAATATTTTAACCAAATTAATGATTTATAAAGACTCATATTAATGATCACAATCACCAACTTTGTTCTGATAGAAATTTCACTGATTTACTAGATTCATAAACTAGAATCAATGCAAGATATACTGGATAATTTACTACTAATTATAGTCACACAATGCATATTTAAGCAAGCACTCCCTATAGTTTGGTCAAAGAGAAGTCACTTACACAGAAAGGAAAATGAATTAAATATCCTCTTGCTGCAAATAAGCTCTACAGGAATATCTATTTGATACCCCTAGAGTGGGAGATATGCTGGCTGAAACCTTTTTATCTTTAATGCAATCACACTGTCTAATGATAAGCCAAACTAAAAGGCCAATTCATTATGAAATTCAATATCAGGACCATCAAACTCTTTAGCACTTAATAAGCAATTAATATTTGTCAATGAAAAAATGTTTTGGTAACACAAGGTGAAAATCAATAACCCTAGCCCACTTGTTGCATTCTGTAGCACTGACAAGCTATCCAAATAACTACAATCCTTAAGGGAAACAACTGCTTTGATGTTTTAATTTATGTTCTTCCCAAGGAAACATGAATCCTTTGAAGCTTTTTGTTTATAACTTAGAATGCACTTTGTTAGTAATCTGCTTATAATTGCCATCATGTATGCAACCCACAGATGTGTGCCTTAAAACAACACACTATGACTTATGACAAATACTATTAAAAGCATACTTAATAGTATGCACACTAATTTTATTCACTTCTGAGCAAAAGCATGTAAAACTCAAGCAACAGCCCTCCATTTAACATAATATTTTCCTTTTAGGAGTAAGTATATAAAGAAGGCAGCATGGACACATTTCTGAAGGCTTAATGGATTATATATATGAACTCTGCATTAGCAAAAATGATTTTTAATAGAAGTATGATTTTTATTTTGGAGCTTTTCTTTAAGAGAATAACGCAAAAAAAGGAAACTAAGAATTACCTGTAACGCCACCACTTTTTTTTTGAAGTACCTGTAATAAAACTGGAAACCCTACCCAACTATTCTTACTAATTAGATCTCAGGCCTCAGAAGAAACACCATGAGCCACTTGGCATACATCCTTCTAGACTTTCTATTAGCTTGTCTTTGAAATCATAAAGTTTAGCAGTTTTTTTCTAGTATGAACAATTTGGTATTCCTCTACACTATTTTATATTTTTAATAAAAATATTTGTTCAGAGATGAGACTTGTAGTTGTCAAATCATTTTAAATGTTAAAATTAAAATTTGTGCACCATGTGGTGAGTGTATGCTCCCCCCCACACCCAAATCTGCTTCTGCTTTAAAAAACAACAACAAAAAAGAGAAGCATTATTTAACACATTTAATTGCTTGTATAGCTTGGAAAAGGTAGAGACTCACTAACTATTTTTGTAAAACAATAAAAGGAATAAAAGGCAGGTATGCTCTTTTAAAGGGGAGGGTTCTTGAGGACCTTCAAGATGGAGGATGAGGTGGTGGAGATCACCTTCCTCCCCACAAATACGTCACAAATACATCTACATGTGGAAAAACTCCTACAGAACACCACCTGAACTCTGGCAGAAGGCCTCAGGCTTCCCAAAAGGCAAGAAACTCTCCACGTACCTGGCCGTGTGGCTGACAGGGTCTTGGTGCTCCGGCCAGGTGTCAGGTCTGAGCCTCTGAGGTGGGAGAGCCAAGTTCAGGACATTGGTCCACCAGAGACTTCCTGGGCCCTCGTAATATCAGTCGGTGAGAGCTCTCCCAGAGATCTCTGTCTCAACACTAAGACCCAGCTCCACTCAACGACCGGCAAACACCCAGTGTTTGTTTAGCACCCAGTGCTAAACACCCAAGCCAAACAACTAGCAAGACAGGAACACAACCCCACCCATTAGCAGAGAGGCTGCCTAAAATCGTAATAAGTTAACAGACACCGCAAAACACACCACCGGACACAGTCTCGCCCACTAGAAAGACAAGATCCAGCCTCAACCACCAGAACACAGGCACCAGTCTCCTCCACCAGGAAGCCTGCACAACCCACTGAACAAACCTTAACCACTGGGGGCAGACATCAAAAACAAAGGGAACTAAGAACCTGCAGCCTGTGAAAAGCAGACCCCAAACACAGTAAGTTAAGCAAAATGAGAAGACAGAGAAATATGCAGCAGATGAAGGAGCAAGGTAAAAACCCACCAGACCAAAGAAATGAAGAGGAAATAGGCAGTCTACCTGAAAAAGAAATCAGAGTAATGGTATTAAAGATGATCCAAAATCTTGGAAATAGAATGGACAAAATACAAGAAACGTTTAACAAGGACCTAGAAGAACTAAACAGCAAACAAACAATGATGAACAACACAATAAATGAAGTTAAAAATTCTCTAGAGGGAATCAATAGCAGAATAACTGAGGCAGAAGAACAGATAAGTGGCCTGGTAGACAAAATAGTGGAAATAACTACTGCAGACCAGAATAAAGAAAAAAGAATGAAAAGAACTAAGGACAGTCTCAGAGACCTCTGGAACAACATTAAACACACCAACATTTGAATTATAAGGGTCCCAGAAGAAGGAGAGAAAAAGAAAGGGTCTGAGAAAATATTTGAAGAGATTACAGTTGAAAACTTCCCTAATACGGGAAAGGAAATAATCAACTCCAGGAAGCACAGAGAGTCCCATACAGGATAAACCTAAGGAGAAACATGCCAAGACACATATTAATCAAACTACCAAAAATTAAATACAAAGAACAAATATTAAAAGCAGCAAGGGAAAAGCACCAAATAATATACACAGGAATCCCCATAAGGTTAACAGCTGATTTCTCAGCAGAAACTCTGCAAGCCAGAAGAGTGAGGCAGGACATATTTAAAGTGATGAAAGGCAAAAACCAACAACCAAGATTACTCTACACAGCAAGATTCTCATTCAGATTTGATGGAGAAATTAAAACCTTTACAGACAAGCAAAAGCTAAGAGAATTCAGCAGCACCAAACCAGCTTTACAACAAATACTAAAGGAACTTCTCTAGGCAGGAAACACAAGAGAAGGAAAAGACCTACAATAATAAACCCCCCAAAATTAAGAAGATGGTAATAGGAACATGCATATCAATAATTACCTTACATGTAAATGGATTAAATGCTCCAACCAAAAGACACAGACTGGCTGAATGGATACAAAAACAAGACCCATATATATGCTGTCTACAAGAGACCCACTTCAGACCCAGGGACACATACAGACTGAGAGTAAGGGGATGGAAAAAGATATTCCATGCAAATGGAAATCAAAAGAAAGCTGGAGTAGCAATTCTAATATCAGACAAAATAGACTTTAAAATAAAGACTATTACAAGAGACAAAGAAGTACACAACATAATGATTAAGGGATCCATCCAAGAAGAAGATATAACAATTGTAAATATTTATGCACCCAACATAGGAGCACCTCAATACATAAGGCAAATGCTAACAGCCATAAAAGGGGAAGTCGACAGTAACACAATCATAGTGGGGGACTTTAACACCCCACTTTCACCAATGGACAGATCATCCAAAATGAAAATAAATAAGGAAACACAAGCTTTAAATGAAACATTAAACAAGATGGACTTAATTGATATTTATAGGACATTCCATCCAAAAACAACAGAATACACTTTCTTCTCAAGTGCTCATGGAATATTCTCCAGGATACATCATATCTTGGGTCACAAATCAAGCCTTGGTAAATTTAAGAAAATTGAAATTGTATCAAGTATCTTTTCTGACCACAACGCTATGAGACTAGATATCAATTACAGGAAAAAAACTGTAAAAAATACAAACACATGGAGGCTAAACAATAAGCTACTAAATAACCAAGAGATCACTGAAGAAATCAAAGAGGAAATAAAAAAATACCTAGAAAAAAATGACAATGCAAACACGATGACCCGCAACCTATGGGATGCAGCAAAAGCAGTTCTAAGAGGGAACTTTATAGCAATAGAATCCTACCTCAAGAAACAAGAAATATGTCAAATAAACAACCTAACCTTACACCTAAAGCAATTAGAGAAAGAAGAACAAAAAAACCCCCCAAAGTTAGCAGCAGGAAAGAAATCATAGAGATCAGATCAGAAAGAAATGAAGGAAATGATAGCAAAGATCAGTAAAGCTAAAAGCTGGTTCTTTGAGAAGATAAACAAAATTGATAAACCATTGGCCAGACTCATCAAGATAAAAAGGGAGAAGACTCAAATCAACAGAATTCGAAAGGAAAAAGGAGAAAAAACAACTGACACTGCAGAAATATAAAGGATCATGAGAGACTACACAAGCAACTCTAAGCCAATAAAATGGACAACCTGGAAGAAACAGACACATTCTTAGAAAAGCACAACATTCCGTGACTGAACCAGGAAGAAATAGAAAATATAAACAGACCAATCACAAGCACTGACATTGAGATTGAGATTAAAAATCTTCCAACAAACAAAAGCCCAGGACCAGATGGCTTCACAGGCGAATTCAATCAAACATTAGAGAAGAGCTAACACCTATCCTTCTCAAACTCTTCCAAAATAAAGCAGAGGGAGGAACACACCCAAACTCATTCTACGAGGCCACCATCACCGTGATACCAAAACCAGACAAAAAGTGACAAGAAAAGAAAACTACAGGCCAATATCACTGATGAACATAGATGCAAAAATCCTCAACAAAATACTAGCAAACAGAATTCAACAGCACATTAAAAGGATCATACACCATGATCAGGTGGGGTTTATCCCAGGAATGCAAGGATTCTTCAATATACACAAGTCAGTCAATGTGATACACCATATTAACAAATTGAAGGAGAAAAACCATATCATCATCTCAACAGACGCAAAAAAAGCTTTCGACAAAATTCAACACCTATTTATGATAAAAACCCTCCAGAACCTAGTCATAGAGGGAACTTACCTCAACATAATGAAGGCTATACATGACAAACCCACAGCTAACATCGTTCTCAATGGTAAAAAACTGAAACCATTTCCACTAAGATCAGGAACAAGACAAGGTTGCCGACTCTCACCACTATTATTCAACATAGTTTTGGAAGTTTTAGCCCCAGCAGTCAGAGAAGAAAGAGAAAGAAAAGGAATCCATATCGGAAAAGAAGAGGTAAAGCTGTCACTGTTTGTAGATGACATGATACTATACATAGAGAATCCTAAAGATGCTACCAGAAAACTACTAGAGCTAATCAATAAATTTGGTAAAGGAGCAGGATACAAAATTAATGCACAGAAATCTCTTGCATTCCTATACACGAATGATGAAAACTCTGAAAGAGAAATTAAGGAAACACTCCCATTTACCATTGCAACAAAAAGAATAAAATACCTAGGAATAAACTTACCTACGGAGACAAAATATCTTTATGAGTGTAATTATCAGACACTGAAGAAAGAAATTAAAGATGATACAAACCAATGGAGAGATATACCATGCTCTTGCATTGGAAGAATCAACACTGTGAAAATGACTATACTACAAAAAGCAATCTACAGATTCAGTGCAATCCCTGTCAAACTACCAATGGCATTTTTTACAGAACTAGAACCCAAAATTTGACAATTTGTATGGAAACACAAAAGACACCAAACAGCCAAAGCAATGTTGAGAAAGCAAAATGGAGCTGGAGGAATCAGGTTCCTGGACTTCAGATTATACTATAAAGCTACAGTAATCAAGACAGTGTGGTACTGGCAGAAAAACAGAAATATAGATCAACGGAACAGCATAGAAAACCCAGAGATAAACCCACGTACATATGATCACCTGATCTTTGATAAAGGAGGCAAGAATATACAATGGAGAAAAGACAGCCTGTTCAATAAGTGGTGCTGGGAAAACTGGACAGCTACATGTAAAAGAATGAAATTAGAACACTCCCAACACCATACAGAAAAATAAACTCAAAATGGATTAAAGACCTAAATGTAAGGCCAGACACTATCAAACTCTTAGAGGAAAACATACGCTGAACACTCTATGACATAAATCATAGCAAGATCCTATTTGACCCACCCCCTAGAGAAATGGAAATAAAAACAAAAATAAACAAATGGGACCCAATGAAACTTAAAAGCTTTTGCGCAGCAAAGGAAACCATAAAGAAGACAAAAAGACAACCCTAAGAATGGGAGAAAATATCTGCAAATGAAGCAACTAACAAAGGATTAATCTCCAAAATATACAAGCAGCTCATGCAGCTCAATATCAAAAAAGCAAACAACCCAATCCAAAAATGGGCAGAAGACCTAAACAGACATTTCTCCAAAGAAGATATACAGATTGCTAACAAACGCAGGAAAGGATGCTCAACATCACTAATCATTAGAGAAATGCAAATCAAAACTACAATGAGGTATCACCTCACAACGGTCAGAAAGGCCATCATCAACAAGTCTACAAACAATAAATGCTGGAGAGGGTGTGTAGATAAGGGAACCCTCTTGCACTGTTGGTGGGAATGTAAATTGATACAGCCACTATGGAGAACTGTATGGAGGTTCCTTAAAAAACTAAAAATAGAACTACCATACGATCCAGTAGTCCCACTATTGGGCATATATCTGATGAAAACCATAATTCAAAAAGAGTTATGTACCACAATGTTCACTGCAGCACTATTTACAATAGTCAGGAAATGGAAGCAACCGAAGTGTCCATCGAGAGATGAATGGATGAAGAAGATGTGGCACATATATACAATGGAATATTACTCAGCCATAAAAAGAAACGAAATTGAGTTATTTGTAGTGAGGTGGATGGACCTAGAGTCTGTCATACAGAGTGAAGTAAGTCAGAAAGAGAAAAACAAATACCGTACACTAACACATATATATGGAATCTGAAAAAAAAAAAAAGGTCTGAAGAACCTAGGGGCAGGACAGGAATAAAGACGCAGACATAGAGAATGGACTTGAGGACATGGGGAGGGGGAAGTGTAAGCTGGGACGAAGTGAGAGAGTGGCATGGACATACATACACTACCAAATGTAAGACAGATAGCTAGTGGGAAGCAGCCACATAGCACAGGGAGATCAGCTAGGTGCTTTGCGACCACCTAGAGGGGTGGGATAGGGAGGGTGGGAGGGAGACGCAAGAGGGAGGGGATATGGGGATATATGTATACGTATAGCTGATTCACTTTGTTATACAGCAGAAACTAACAGGCCATTGTAAAGCAATTATACTCCAATAAAGATGTTAGAAAAGAAATAAACGGAGGGTTCTTTAAAAAGGAAATAATATGGCTGAAGAAACATTTTTTATATAATATGATAATAATTTTATGGTGAATGTTTTAGTTTAACAGTCAATTGAGATTAATATGTAGGTATGGCACTGTAGTTTAAGACTGCACTATAAACCATAGATTTTAAATTTCTGATTTTTCAGGAGTCAGAGTTTATAACTGCTTTAACACAGTACTTAAACTACAGAGCACACAACCAGTCAACCTAAGAGCACTCCTTAAAACCACTGCAAACCTTCACAGTCAAGGTTTGAGTTAATACAGAACAGAAAAGACCATTTCTGGATCTTTGGAAAGTTAAAACTTAATGAGAATTCTGATTCATACTTCCTGTTTCACATATTGAAAGGTCAGAGCCCAAAGTTAGAGCTCACAGAAGGGTAAATGGTGCACGGGAGGTGAAAAAAAGATTGATATTATGAGAACTTTTTTGCTTCTTAAATTCTTGATATTAATTTTGTATTAAAATATAAGAAATAATAAATCATTCTGTTTGTAGTTCTGTACATTCGAGACAGGCTGTGTCACTCCATGTTATTCCATATGCAATCTGGTAATTTTTTAAATGATCACACACCAGAAATACTTTCACATGCAGGCTGCTGCAGCATTTCCATAAAGGCAGTCATCCAATAAGAGGTTTGGAATTCGGTTGTTTGCAACTCTGAACACAATTATCTATAGAAACAATGCCATGAATAACAGTTAGATTTCTAGGCTAGCTTCCAAAAGCCTATAGAATTCTTAATGTTTCAGAATTTATAGTGCCAGTTCAATCTCCTAAGCACTATTTATAACAGTTTCTCTGGAGAAAAGCATGTCAAGGTGCAAGTCAGCCATTAGGAACCTGATTACCTACTGTAGACACCAGGCTCTTATAAGTTCTAACATCTTTAGATATATGGGGGCATATATATGTGTTACTAAGCCAGCAGGAGTACATGTGGAATGTCAGAGAAAAGTATGAGATTACCTGTCTTGAACCTCTAGACATTGGACTCACCCAAGGTTTACACTCATTTACGTGCCCCTCTACATACACCTTCCAGTAGAACTTAAGTTATGAGATTACAGTAAGAAATCTTTGAGATCTTCTGGGCAATAATCACAGGTGATTATGTGGTGTGGTGGTGATTGATGGTGATGGTGATGGTGTGTGTGTGTGTGTGTGTGTGTGTGTGTGTGTGTGTGTGTGTGTGTGTGTTTATGCATATGTATGCTGCGGGGAAATGGGGGATAGCAAGACTGCAAGAGTGTTCCGTGCAGAGGGTGTAATATAATCACAGGCCTAGAAGAAAGGGAGAGTAGACCTTGTCAGAAAAACTAAAAAACCTTCAAGTGATTAGGACTTATGGTACAAGGGATGAAGTGGAGAGAGAGAAAAGTGGATGGAGAATTAGGCTGAAGACAGACCATGAAGGGCCTTGGGATTTTCAAGGAATATATACTAACTGTGAACACATACTGTGAGAGGGACTTTTAAACCCAGCAATAATATTTAAAACAATATTTACTGGAAGATGTTGTGATATCCAAACCATCACTTTTTACATATAATTTTATTTTTAAAATACAGTTATTTAGTATTAGATTCACATCTGAACCTTTAGATATTAGATTCATATCTAAACTTAATTCATATCTAAACTTAGATTCATATGATACTAGATTCATATCTAAAATGACCATGGTTTTGGTCATTTTATATTTAGATAAGTATGGCTCAGTTTTGAATAAAAAATGGTGAATAACTCGATCATTTTCTCATGGAACAATAACAGAGTACTTATTGAAGTGTAACTAACGTGTTCAAAAAGTTAGTGAAAACATTTTCTTGGGATTTGGGCAGATCTGAAAGCAAAATGTGCTTTTAAGTATTTTTAACATAAAATCTATTTCAAACAAATAGTAGAAGTCTTAAAATGAAAATAGTTGTGTTTTTGGACTTCTTAGATTATAAATTCTTTAAATTAAAAAAAAAAACTGCAGAACCATAAAACAAAGAACATTTAATTACTGAGATTTGTCCACATTCAAGTTTGGCTTCTGTGAACACTATAATAAATCTATACAAATATACCATACCGTCTCATGAATTTATATTTTCCTTGATCTCTTTGATTTCAATTTTCAACAAAAGTAAGATAAAACCACTGTAAAAATGTAAAGATGTTTAATTTATCTAAATGCTCTAGAAAATTAATGACTGATTTTTTTTTTAAGTAAGATATCTTTGCATTGATTACTAGAACTGCTTAGAATGTGGACAGCATGATTTTTGACGGCTGCACACTCAAGGACAACAGTGAATGACCTTGAACAGCAGTGTATAAAAATAAATTTATCACTGAAATGGCATGCTGGCTGCCAGTCAATATATGCCTCTCATTTGTTAGGAGGTTCTCCTGCTGTGATTCCCTCATTACAATTTGCTTTTACTTCCTGGGCAAATGACAACTAGAAAATGAGGCAGCTTCTTTCTTGACCAAACTTAATCCAGAAAAAATGAGATGACAGCTGCAGCCACTCAAGTGTTACAGGACATTTTACACATGTTTGTAAAAGGCCCAATTATATATTCTAAATATTACATCACTGAGTGTGACAGCCAGCAAGTTATCTCACTTTCCTAGTCTCTTTCATTTGTGGAAGGAAGGGTTTCAGAAACAGGATACTTTTTGCTTATAAAATAACTTCTTATATCCCCTCCAATCTGCTTTTCTAATCAAATAATTTGCGGTGTAGGATGCAGGTAAATGCTCAATTTTGAGATGAGCTGGAGAAAAAGCAGAATCCAGCTAAGGTTCTTAGTTGGCTAAAGGGAGTAACTAACTCCTGTCTTATGCTTTTATAATTAGTCTCAATGCACAGCTTACATTTTTCTAGGAAGCAAAAAAAAGGTACATTCACATAGATAATTTACTTGTACTAGAAATATACTCATATGTGTAAAGAAAATTATATAACAGTCACATATAGGTTTCAGTTATGTTTAATTTATTTTTTCATATAAGGATTTTCTGACCCACTGATTTCTAGTCACGATTTGAGACACCTCAGGGCACAGTACCTTATTACAAGAGATGTGAAATTATCACAAAATGCTGAAAACAAAAATAATTTTCCCTTTTAATTAAAAAATACAGATACCAGAAAGCACCTTACAAGCGGGAAGACAAAGGAAATAAAAAGCTCAACGACTAGTAATAAGGTATAAAAACGAAACTAAAAAAAAAAAAAAGGTTCAATAATTGTTTGGTTTCAGTTTTCCTTTATTTAATGTGGCTAAACAATTTCTGTTCTGGTGTAGATGGGCCCAGTTTTCTAGTTAGCGTTTGTATCTGGGACTTTGTATTGATAAGTTTAAAATTAGTGATTAGTAAGGAAACAGACGGAAAATACAGGTAGGTGGGTGAGTAAGAACATGATGCTAAGTGAAATCACCTAAATACAAAAACCGCATCTGAATGATTCCACTTGTATGAAATTCTCAATGAGGCAAAACTACAGGGACAGGAAGAGTCAGTGATTCCCAGGGGGCAAGGACTAAGTGCGAAGGGGCAGAAGGACACTTTTGAGGGTGATGGATATGCTCTGATCATGATCGTAGTGGTGGTGACAAGGCTGCTCACATTTGCTATCACTCATCAAATTGTGCACTAACAATGGGTGAATTTATTACATGTAAATTCCACCTTGCTAAATCAGTTACAAATACAGACATAGAGAAAAACAGATATATTAAGAAAGAGGGGGCTGTGTAATAACTGATGCTTTTGTCACTATTGCCTGGAAGCGTTGAGAAACAGACACGCAGAAGGCTAATTACTCAGAGCACGAGGCTCCGGCTGCTCCCCAGAACGCATCCTCCAGTTCTTCAACAGTCTCAATGGACAGTGACCCCACAATTTCCCCTGGGGAAACTTAACTACAACCTGCCGTTTCTCAGTAAGGATACCCTTCCTGTAAATCCGCTGGGAGTGTTCTTTTCCTAGAACTCTTGTTCATCACCCTCTGGTAGCTTTGTGTATGCCACCAGTGACATTTCTTCCTTTTTAATATAAGCCGTACATTTTAGCTCAATTTATAATGCTGGCTATTGATTCAGGATTGCTGGGCCAAACCATTCTTAACTTCATTGTTTTAAAGTCCTATACCTAAATTAATATGTTACTGTCCATAAATATTATATTCAATTCAAAAGGCATAGGATTTAGACAAGTATTTTTTAAATTCTAGAATCTGCAAATACAAAATTCCACATATTAAAGATTCTATGCCAGAAATGTATTAAGATTTATATTTAATAGATGGCATTAGTACTGAAACTGACAATCCAGCTTTTACATGAGGGAAACTTTTGAACGTTTTCCAGAAGAACAATCAAGCTATAAGAAAATAATAAGCCACACACTTCACACGCACGTGTATCTAAAAGGCCTTTCCATTTCCCTGCAGCCTTGTGAGAGTGATACAGCTAAGGAGCTGCTGTTTAAGCTAATCGATTTTCGACATACTAATTCTCTTCCAAAAAGGAAGATTATAAAAACATTGAAAACCAAAATGATTAGGGCCTATTAGAAAAACTGAATCTGTCTACGGAATATGGTACTTATAATTAAAATAACACCCAACAAAGGAGCATGGAAAACAAAAATAACATTCATTGAAGGAAGAAAAACATAAATAATTTAGGATCATCCTTAATACACACCTTCTCTATTAAGAAAAACAAGAAATTAAATAATACAGGATCAGTAAAATTACATTGGAGTACTATTCATTAAGACTTCTCGGGACTTCCCTGGTGGCGCAGTGGTTAAGAATCCGCCCGCCAATGTGGGGGACACGGGTTCGAACCCTGGTCCGGGAGGATCCCACATGGCGCAGAGCAACTAAGCCTGTGCGCCACAACTACTGAGCCTGTGCTCTAGAGCCCGCGAGCCACAACTACTGGGCCCGTATGCCACAATTACTGAAGCCTGCATGCCCTAGAGCCCGTGTTACACAACAAGAAAAGCCACCGCAATGAGAAGCCCGCGCGCTGCAATGAAGAGTAGCCCCCGCTCCCCGCAACGAGAGAAAGTCCGCATGCAGCAACGAAGACCCAACGCAGCCAAAAATAAATAAATTAAAAAAAAAAAAGACTTCTCCTTGGTTACTGAATAAATTCTGGTTTATGATAGGCCTTTAAAAATACGAATGTAATTCTAGTTAATTAAATACAAATACTAAGAAATCTCTCTAAAACGACTTTATAAAATAAAGGATTAGACTATCAGGACTTTAGCTTGCTGATATTCTCCCTAAACATTTCCATACTGTATCTCCTAATAGAGGACTCTATAAATATTTTGATACTCTCAATTCTTCATGTCAAGACTGTTCCCAAGGAACAGTGGTCTGCCAGCCAGCAGACGAGCTATTCCAGGTCCAGAGGGGCAGAAATGTGCCACAGGAATTGTGCCCCAAATGAACTGCAGGAGATGGAATTTGCCAATGGGAGAGAAGCCCATAGTGGCCAGAGGACAGAGACGCCTCTTCTGTTCAGGGAGATGTCTTGGCAGGGCCGCGGAATGGTTCATGCTCTTGGAAGGGTTTCTGGAGTCCTACTTCTGCCCTACTCAGGTAGTTATCTGCAGTGTTCTATTTTTCTTTCCATTTTCCATTCTATCTCTCTATATTGTTGACCTTATTATATAAGAAGATAGTGCAAAAGCATTAAATTCTCGTTAGTCTTGGTTATTTTTCGTTGATTGTTTTCTCTACCATAATGTATCTGTATCTCTTCTTGGCTGTCAACTCAAAGAAAACCTTTATTGTTGAGTTTTTTTTTTTCCTGGCCTACATTTTTTGGAACACTTTTTCTTCTTCGGAACGCTTTTTCTAGATATTTTTCAAGGACTTAGATGCCCCAGACTAACAGAGGGGCTGACCTCATGGAGAAAGGTTGAAAAGAATTCTTACTTTCCTTTCCCATTATTTTAGTCATCTCAGAGCAAGTGGTTTAAAAGAGTTCTGTGGTCAACTCTTTCTACCCAACTGAGGTTTAATGTATAATCCATTATCACCATTTCATATATATTATTTCTTAATATGTATTTATTCCTAAAATATTTATCTCTATTATCTCCACCTATCCCATGAATTTAACTTTTTTATATTTCTGTATTCAAAAACTTTTTTCCAATCCTAAATTCTTTATGAGGTTTTTTCTAACACACTCAATACAAAGATGGGTGCTGTAGAATATGGAAAGATTCTGAACTCTATTATTGGCTGTGAAGTCTCACATCAAACTAAAGGATTGTACTGTCAGGATTTTATTTCACTGATCTTCTCTGTAAAGTTTATCATACTGTATTTCCTAATATAAGACTCCATAAATATTCTCATAACTGTGACTTCTTAATGCAGAAGCTATTCCCAGACATTTTGAAATCATGGGATAAATTATTATACGTTCTATGTGACACATTATTCATACTGGTGCTATGTTGGGATACTGCTGCTAAAAGCCTATTTTCCTCAGCTATTAAGTGCTATAATGTACTGTCAAGAACTTGGCACAATCAAGAATAAGACCTGTGGTTTCTCGAATATACCATACTTCTAGATTTTAAAAAGATATTTTCTCATTTTATAAGTAGAATATGCTCATTTTTCATTTATTTTTTGTGTGTAAACAGTCATTTAAATCACATTCAAGTCCACAAATATTCTATTCTTTGGATAAAAAAGATGATTTTCTATATGTACAACTTAGTAAATTTTATTTTTTAGTGACTTGCTTTTGATGACATTTTACAAAGATTTGTCACAGTTATTGTATCATTTGATGATTAATTCATTGAAATGGACATCCCAGCTTCAACTCATCATTCCTTAATAGAATTCTATACAGGAGGGGTTACAAAAGCAAACCGCATGATAAAGGATGAAGTTAAATGATTAATCCAAAGCCACTAAAGGTCACATTGGCTTCAAGTATGCTGACAGAATTCAACTCTTTCGCTGTAGACTGTTTTGTCCCACATGAAGTATATCCCACCTCCATGTTTTAAGAGAGTCTACTGAAACCTGATTTTATTAAATAGAATCCATAAAAACCTCGAGCTATGCCTACAACTGCAGTGTCAAATATACATGTCAAGAGATGGCAGCACTTGACCTTTGCCCCCTAAGGCCCAGTGAAAGAGTTCTGGGAACATGCATGGCTCCCGAGAGACCTGCAGTTTAAACCCAATCTCTCACAGGTCCACAGGGCAGGCAAGCACACAAAATCCTAGGATACTTGGGTCTTTACTGCTTAAATACTGGGGCTTTGGATATCAAACTGTTCTTTTCAGAAGTGCCCTGTGACCTTGGCGCTCTCCTGCCCAGGTTTTAGAAGACTCACCCTGCCCAGCGTATACCTGCTCTGTCTTTAGTCTTTTCTTTTTGTTATCCACAGAATGTAAGGAAAGCAATACAACAATAAGAAGGGTTAACTTTCTCCTCTGCCCTTCATCCTTCCTATAAAGATTATCAGGAAAGATGGCTTCTTTAAAGGTAGAATCAGGAGGAGAGTAAGTTTTAAAACACAGACCATATACACATTCACTATTTCATTTGAGGGAACATGACTGAATAAAAGGGCAACTGAAAATGAGGAAGGCTGTTTGGCTCTTGCTATAAACACTGCACATCCTGCTGGCATCAGTAGCCCTGTCCTTGTCTGTTTATAATTTAAGTAATGTATTCATCTTTCTTCTGAAAAAGTTGGAATCTAGAGATCAGCCCAAGTGTCAAAAAATGTCCCAAGATGGATTAAGAAATTTTTTTTTTTACAAGAAGTGGAATGATTTTCAAAGGCTTGATTATGTTTGTTTGTTTCTTTGTTTGTTTTTAAGAAGCCACAAATAAGCTCCCCTTGGTTGCCAAGATCTGTGTTAGCTGTCCACATGGAAATGAAACACCCTTTGGACACTTCAGTACAACTTACTTCATCCTGCCAGGACACACAGAGCTATTAATAATAAAACTGCATTTTTAGTTTAACTTCTGGTTCCAGTCATTAAGACCCAACCTTACAGATCCAATAGTAAATGCCACCCCTCTCAACCCTGCCCCAACCCGTGGGGAAATTCAAGAATGGATGTTGTCTTTTCAACCAATACTTTAGCTTTGCCTCAGATGTTTACAAGTGTGATAAACATTTATTCTTTTCTATACCTGCCACTACTGTGAGGTTATTGATCAAATCATACTTGAAAACACTCCGCTAGAGACCATGGAGAAGGATATATGTTGTTTCTGAAACGTAATTGCAAGAAGTCATAGAAGTGCTTAGATTATAGTTTTGTCTGACTACATAAATAGTATATGCTCATTAAAAACATACAAATATTTAATTATGTATAAAGCCAAAAGTCCCCCATAATCCTAACTCCCATAATAGTCATAGCTATGTATGTTTGTGTGTTATTTTAATATTCACTTGTGTGTGTGTGTGTGTGTGTGTGTGTGTGTGTGTGTGTGTGTGATACACGGGCCTCTCACTGTTGTGGACTCTCCCATTGCGGAGCACAGGCTCTGGACGCGCAGGCTCAGTGGCCATGGCTCACGGGCCCAGCCACTCCGCGGCATGTGGGATCTTCCCGGACCGGGGCACGAACCCGTGTCCCCTGCATGGGCAGGCAGACTCTCAACCACTGCGCCACCAGGGAAGCCCCTAATATTCACTTTTAAATATTTAATAAATGGATCTTACCTAAAAAAAAAAGGAAAAAAAAGAAAAGTAATTGCTTCCTTTCCTCTGAACAATTCTTTGTTTAATCCAGGTTTGTTTTAAATCTGATTTTTGTTAAGGTCTCATGCAAGTCACGATTTCTTATAAAACACTCAAGCAATTACGGATTTACATACCATAACTTTCACTAATATTAAACTCATATGACACTGTTTCCGGTTAAGAAATGTGATTCTTTCTATTTCAGGTATAGAAAAGTTCCATTTAAAAAATGGAAATTTTAAGGCTCTTTATAGGTAATTTTTATTGAATATCACATGCTTTTTTCTACCTCTCAAGTAAAATATTAAAGAAGCTTTAAAAAATAAATTTAAATGCTTACTTGACATGGCAGGCTAAAAATAAAGGATATTATACCTACAGAACATCCTGCTGCTTGCTGAAGCCTCAGATTTTAAGCCCCATTTTGTACCGGCTGACAAAACAGAAGGGAGAAATAAGGTAGTTTTCTCTGTCCCCTTCTGAATAGTTCTAGGCATTTCTAACTTCCTTGGAAGTTCTCTTCCTTATTGAACCAACTGCCTGAAAGCTGAAGGGAAAATAAAATTTTTATCTGGCAATATCTAATTCTACATGATTTCCCAATCTACCAAGCAGCCTACATGTATTTATATCCCAGCTTATATTTTCTGGGTTGCATCTGTTTGTCCAAACAGCTATACATTTTACATTTCCGAATTAAGGAATTTAATCTCTCTGGTAAATTTGATCACAATAGCATTTTAATGTTCTTTGAAATTTTAATTTTTAAATATTTTCAGTAACTTGCGAACTATTAAAAAAGTCTCTTTCAAAGCCCAAGAATCCAAGAGGAGAAGCCCAATTTCTTCCCTAAGTTTATACACAGGAGGAATCTAATCCTTCTTTTATTTAGGTTCACCTTAAAAAAAAAAAATAAATAAAGAGTAGTGACCAGCCCTCATGCAGAGTATAGATGTTTGGCTACCAGCTCTGTAACAGCAGAAACAGAGTCTCAATCAACCTGTATTACAAGAAAAAAAAAAAGAAGAATGCACAGATGAATGAATGAGGGGGAAGGGAATCATAGTCAGCTTCTTATTAAATACTTCTAGACTCACTTTAAGTAGTGGGGTACACTGACGCTCCAATCCCTTCTGGCAGTCCTCTCAATTCATTGCTTTATTCTTTGATTTGAAATCACTAAGCCTCCAAAGCAGCAAGCGGCCCAGCTACCAAGCGTGCATTAATTCCAACTGCCTGCCTTGTAGATCCAAGTCTCTCTATGTATGGCTTATTGAACAAAATGTCCTTTAACTGTCGGACTAGGTTCTATCTCCAGGATAATGCCCTTGGGAAAAAAGTCCACAGAAATGTATAGACATTACACGTGCTCAGGCAGCTGATGCTGTGACTGAATGTGGGGATTCTGTATAGACAGGAGGTAGGGCTGGGGGACATCAGAAATCGGAGGCATCCAAATGGGTTCTAGTAATTCTCATGAACTCCCAAGCGAAAGAACTCTATAACGCTTTCTGGCATGAAAGACTCCATTTTAGGAGTCTGAAGTGAATTACTGCAGGTGGGGGATGAAAGAAGAGTAAATCTCTGAGTTCAGGAAGAACTAGGTGTGGTTCAGAATAGACAATCATGGGCATGATTCAGAAGGAAGCTGTAATTTCATTTAATCCCAGTGGTATCTACTGTAGACAGAATGAGTTATGCTTGGAACGTTCTTTGAGTATATGGTACATCTAGTTCCAGTAGGATTCAGTTTTGGTTATCAGTCAGATTTTTTTCCCCAAAGAAATAAACACTACACATTCTGTAATCATTTATTCCATGCTTAAGAAAGTCACCAATTTTATACGCTTCAACTTGTTTTTGCCAGAGAATAATCATTTTGAAAAGGAACTCAAAACACTTGAACTCTGAGTTCAAGCAAAATGTGTGTTTCTGAGGAAACTGGCAGGATTTTACCAAAGGCAGCTTTCTCAAGGTCCTCTTCTACCTTCATTTATCCTAGAGCTAGAGCTCTAGGCAGATACTAGGCACACAAGTCACTGCCTTCAGAATTTAATATCCTTAGCGTTACACCAGGCTCTGAAAATCCAGAAGTCTGAATTTCAAAAGGAAGTTGCTTTTATCCCTCACACTCTAGCTTAAATTATTACAACAGAATATTTGATGAATAGCTAAAGAAAAAAAACCCAAAAAACCCTAAATCACTTGAGTGATTCAAATTCTAATACTTTGAGAATTTAATTCATCTGAGTAACGTGCCATTGCTTCCTGACACATTTGTTGAGTGAATTAATAAATTACTAGCTATCGCCTAGACATTTAACACTGTCTAGCATATGGTCAGTTTAGTAAAATCCTCTCACAATCCTGAAGCCTAGAACTTTGTGGATAGTAGAATGAAGACACTATGAGATATGAAACATTTAATCTGTGCTAGAATAGCTTGCAGTTGGATTTTATTTTTTTAATTTTTAAAAATTTAAAAAAATTTTTTGGTACGCGGGCCTCTCACTGTTGTGGCCTCTCCCGTTGCGGAGCACAGGCTCCGGACGCGCAGGCTCAGCGGCCGTGGCTCACGGGCCCAGCCGCTCCACGGCATGTGGGATCCTCCTGGACCGGGGCACGAACCTGCGTCCCCTGCATCGGCAGACGGACTCTCAACCACTGCGCCGCCAGGGAAGCCCTGGATTTTATTTTTTAATAATGGTCACCATGGGGTAGATCCATGGATAGTCTACCAACACAGGACGCTGAAAACCTTGCTAAACTTTATTTTAAAACCACAGAATCTATTAACTAATGTGCTTGCAAATGTAAACATACTCAGCCAGTGTCATGAGAATTTACAATTAAATTATTCAGGGAAAACCTTAGGAAGGAACACACAAAAACCAAAAACTTCCCAGGACATTATTCCTATTCTTAAGAAAATGAGGAATCATATTTAGTAGTCAAAACTAACAGAATAGTTGAAAAATAAGGAACTGAGAAATGCTATAAGCATAGCAAAAGTCATGAGTTTCCAAGGATTTCCGCTTACTTCAACAGAGCCTACAGACACATGTACAGTGTAGCAAAAATGCCCTTTAAATAGTAACAGATGAGGGACTTCACTGGCAGTCCAGCGGTTAAGACTTCGCCTTCCAACGCAGGGGGTGTGGGTTCTATCCCTGGCCTCGACCCCTGGTCGGGGAGTTAAGATCCCACATGCCTCTCGGCCAAAAAAAAAAAAAACCAAACCAAAAAAATCAAAAACAAAACATAAAACAAAAGCAATATTGTAAGAAATTCAATAAAGACTTAATAAAAAGTAGTAATGGATGAGCAGTCATACTGGTTCCACTTTAATCAACAAAAATGTAAAACAAGGGACACACTAGCAAGGAAGAGTCTGTTACTCCAAGCAATTGCCATGCAACTGACTGACAGCAATTTATTTGCCCAATCACTGCCCATATGTATCCAGTAATCTGAGGATCATTCTGGGAGATGACTGACCACTTTACAGGAAAAGACCATGCCTGCAAAAGGGTTTCTTATAAATCAGGGTGAAAACGAAAAATACACAGCCCCCTAACCCCACCGTCTTCCCTAGACAGAAGCTCCTTTTGACAGCCTGAACGAAAGTGCTTTGCTAACACACTTAAAATGGAGCATTTACACAGTTAAAAGCTGAAAAGGCCTATCCAGCGAGACAGAGGTAATAAAAGCTGAAAAGGCCTATCCAGGGAGACAGAGGTGAATTAGATACATTTCTGCATTTCTTTTGATACAAATTCAATTTTTTAAGAGCCTTTACCCCAGACACGACGTCACACTTGTACGATAATAAAAATTTTAAATCACTGTATGTGGCTTCACAGAGTGGTCAGCAGGTTTACTATTTTTCCAGGCAGCCCCATCTCATTATAGCATATGGCACCATTCCAAAAGAAAATAAAAGAAAAAAATTAAATTGATTACTATGTCAGCCTGGGCATCCATAAGCCAAATTGTTCTTTGATAAGAGCTAAGTATTGGGTAGAAACTTGAGAAAAACTGTTCTCCTTTTTGAATTCCAAATTCTTGCTATCAGATATAATTTCTTACGCTCACAGATATATATCTAAATGATCTGAGTATTACCCAAATGACTGAAGAGGCTTTCCTACTTTCCTTCTTAGGAATGTCAATTTATTAGCCTACTAAGTGCCTCCTGTTTCCTCCCAAATTACTCTATTTCATTCAACCTATTTGTCACATACATAAAAACAGATAGAATATGTGGTTACTACAATATAGATTTGAGTTTGGGAGGCATATAATTTTATGAAATACTAGGATATTACAATAGTGAGTTAGCTTGCAGTGTGGACCGGCTTGAAGAGCACGTGACTCATAGCCATTGTAACACCAGCTTATGGTGTAACCACTTCTCTCATTCAAGATCCAAATGAAAGGCAAATAACTACCCAGAGTTGGGACGTGCCTCTTAATGAAAAATTTACATAAATGCATGCTACAGGTTTCCTCGACCGTTCTATCCCTGAACTCCTAGTTTAGTGGAATATTTGGGGACAGGTTGGACTAGCCTTCAGAGAAGTCACAGGGCAGGGCTGGGGAAGACGGTGCAAACAGGAAAAGTCTGATCCTCCAGGCCTTCATTTGACTATGTTTGCATTAATTACATTGTTTTTCAAAATAATTACTACCTATTACTTGAAATATTTCTCCAGTAGCATCATATGTTCTATATGGGCCTAACCATAAAACTTTTAATTTACACTCCTAATTAAGTCAGATCTTTACAGAGCTAACCATTAATTAGTATGCTCAATATTAGAAACGTTAGAAATGTATTATTTTCTACTTTTGGACAAAATTCAGGCTTTAATTTAAATTTTAAAGTTAGTGTAAGAAAATTCACTCCTTTGGGAATAGTCTCTGTGAATAAAGGCCCCACAAAATCCCATATTTGTCTTGACACTGGTTCTATCATTTTTGAGATACCTCAGTTTGTTAAGAAATATTCCACATAGACAACTTCATCTTTATAAAGATACGATACAGTTCCTTCCCATAGACAGACTAATTTACAAAATGCTGAGTTGTTGTGTACTGTTGCTAATTCCACAAAGAAGACAGGCACCCCGTCTTCCCAACTCTAAAGCATTCACATTAATGCGTTTTGCTACTGACACATGTCTAGTTTGGAATGGATTCTTACGCTACAGGAGTGATTCGGAAGACCGGCCGCCTTAATCAAGACAGGTAAGGAAAAAGGAAGTTATTATTTGATTAGCTGAATTATTCTTTTTCATTATGAGTGCTTTATAAAATTAAACATCATGGGCTTGAGGTTACTTTACACGGAGCAGGCCTCATGTCTTCAATTTTAATTGATTAATATGATTAATTAGAAGAAGAAATGGGGAACTTTAAAAATCTGGCAAAATATATTTATACCATAAATAATAATATATTTTGAAAGGCATGAATTGTCTGAACATATTAAATTATACATGAACTCACAATGAGAAACTGAACTGAAAGATGTAGACCTTCTCTCTCCACTAATATTTTGTTCCCTTAGAGCAGCGGTCCCCATCCTTTTTGGCACCAGGGACCGGTTTTGTGGAAGACAATTTTTCCACGGTGTAGGCGAGCGGGGGCGTGGTGCAGGCGGTGATGCGAGAGATCGGGGGCGATGGGCAGTGGCAGACGAAGCTTCACTTGCTCGCCTGCCACTCACCTCCTGCTGTGCGGCCTGGTTCCTAACAGGCCACAGACTGGTACCGGTCCGCGGACCGGGCTTTGGGGACCTCTGCCGTAGAGCTCTCTGGGATCACATTTTAAAACAGGGTATTGGTATTCACATTTTCAATAACATCTTGAGCTGCTGCTAATAAACTACATTTAAAATAGAGATAAGATACTGAGAGTTCAACAGAAACAGATTCCTTTTTCTTTCTCAGCCTATAACAACCCATGTTTCTATCCACGTCTATAGACTGTCCACAGGCTCAGTGTGGTTCACAAACTGGCTTTGTTTGGTCCATATGATGTCCAAAGATTTTAGTTTTAGTTTTTTTTTTTTTTTTTTTTGCGGTTCGCGGGCCTCTCACTGTTGTGGCCTCTCCCGTTGCGGAGCACAGGCTCCGGACGCGCAGGCTCAGCGGCCATGGCTCACGGGCCCAGCCGCTCCGCGGCATGTGGGATCTTCCCGGACCGGGGCACGAACCCGTGTCCCCTGCATCGGCAGGCGGACTCTCAACCACTGCGCCCCCAGGGAAGCCCGATGTCTAAAGATTTTAGAGTCCTCCTCCCCCTTCCCCCCGTGAGGCAGGCCCTCTCCACTTTACCATGGTCTCTCACTTTCCTGGAGATTAATTCAAATCTCATTTGACAAGTCTCTCTCCCACTATTTATAAAACATGATTTGCATGTGTTGTATCCAAAGCTAAGAAAGGCATGTGCCATGATTTTCATCTCAGGAGAACAGGAGGTGAGCAACTGGATCTCTGGATAGGTACTGAACTGAATGAGAATCACCTAGTCCCTAACAGTACAGTTTGATGTACTGGTGAGGTAGTGAGTGATTGTTGGAATTAGGAACAAGTGAGGATAGTAGTTAATTAAT
This sequence comes from Phocoena sinus, assembly GCF_008692025.1. Classification (NCBI taxonomy): domain Eukaryota; kingdom Metazoa; phylum Chordata; class Mammalia; order Artiodactyla; family Phocoenidae; genus Phocoena; species Phocoena sinus. The sequence goes on from NC_045776.1 coordinate 17,447,897, forward strand.
TGAAGGAAGGAGACGGTATATGTGGTGTGGAAAAAAAAAAGTCCTAAATGAGGAAATAGTGGGTGCAAAGGTCCTGGGGTATGAGGGAGAAAAGGCCTAAGCACAGAGAATGCAGGGGAGCCTGATGAGAGATGAGGCTGGAACGTCAGTAGGAGTTTAAAGTAGAGTAACTATAATATAAGTTAATTTTACCTCATAAGTATTATTAGTAATGATATTAATATTTATATTAACCAAGTAGTTATATTTATTTGCACTTAAAAAGTATGGAAAATTTCAACACGTACGAAAACAGATAGAATAGTACAATGAACCTCTATGTACTCCTCACCCAGCTTTAACAATTACCAATTCATGGTTAATTTTGCTCCATCCAGACCCATCTTCTTTTCCTCTTTGCATACAGTTTGGAAGAAAACCCTAGAAATCACATGATTTCATCTGTAGGATATTTTATTTTAAAATAACTCCTGGCTACTGTTTTTTTAAAAAAAGCACTTGTGCAAAATTAAATGTTAAGGTGTTGGAGTATAGTGGTTCTGACCAGGGAGCTAGGAGAGCAAAAGAATTTCTAAATGAGCTTTTGGTCCACAGATCAGCCCGTTTTGCCACAAGGGCCATGAAAGTGATGAAGGCTGGACTCACCAACACAACATTCAAAGTTTAAATAATATTCTAGAACTTTTCAAAATAGGAAACTCTATCTGCAAGAATAAAGGCAAGCTCGGGCACTACACTTATTAAGAAAAACTTATTTTCTCTCTATGGGATAAATAAAACTACATGTTACGATCAAGTATTGTAAATCATTTAATAAGTAGGCAAAAAAAAGTCCCAGCATTTTTGGTTGATAGAAATTCTTCCTAAAAAAAATGTGTCACTTTATCAGGAAAGCTATTACTTTAATTTTATAAGCAGATTACTAGTTTTGACATACATCAAATACCTAACTACTGGACAGGACCTTCTGAAAAATTGAATATGAATTAAAGATAGAAGTTCTACTAAGAAAAATTTTAGATCTTTATAAAACTAACAGACTTTTTCAGTTGTTAAACATTAAAATTTTAAAAAGACCATGATAGACTAATTACTTGGAAAATATCATTTTTTAAGCTACAAAGCCATTCATTACTTAGTAATGTTAGGAGGAGCTTAAGAAAAATTAACTTTGGGGGAATTTCTTTTTTTCTTTAGAACCATGCTATCCAATATATTAGCCATTAGCCAAAGGAAGCTATTTTAAATTTAATTAATTAAAATAAAATAAAATTAAAAATTCAGTTCCTCAGTCTCATCAGCCATACGTGGCTAGTGGCTACCATACTGGACAACATAATGTTATTACAGAACATTTTTTTCATCACAGAAAGTTCTAGTGAATAGTTTTGTTTTATAAGACATGATTAACTTAAATTCATACTGAAAATATTCAAAAGTTAGCCACGGTATTTTCTTTTTCTTTTTCTTTTTCTCTACATAACCACAGGGTTTAACTGAATTTGTAGAAATACCTATACACATTTATATATTTGTACATAATGTATGTACATTTGAAAATGTATTTTCATTATTTCCCTTTTTTTTAAAACAACAATACACACACGTGCACGCACGCACGCCTGTGTACATGCACACTACTGTTGAGAAGATTTATCATCTAAAAGGCAGCCTCTTTTTCTCGTTAACAACCAGGTCAAAACTACTGTAGATAATCCCATTTTTCCTTTTAAATACCAAATTAAAGCCTATATAAAAAAAACCCTATTCTTCCCTTAAATATTATCTGACAAGAAATCTGAATTAAAATATAGTTATAAAAATGAATATTTTCTCCTCCTCCACGCTGGTCTATTTTTAACTGTGATATTTACTTGTGATAAGCTAAAAGGAATTTTCTGAACCAAAAATCCAATGAATATTCCCTATATTACTTTCAACTATTCAATAACTTCATTTGCGTGAAAACAAATGCAGGCTTTTTCTGAGTTTACAAGAATGCCTCATCGTTTGCCGTTCACTGGAGTGGCATCCACTAACCGCTGCAAAGTTATAACAACAAAAGATACATTCGCTTTCCACGAGACCTTCTGAGGAAACTTTACCTTTAAAAAAAAGTGTATCTACATTTTGTTCAAAGATGTACTTGGCAAGTCAACTGATGCTACTGAAACAATAAAATAGAAGCTTACGGGTTCAAACTTCGGTTTATAAGTCTGAGGTCTGAAGCAATAATTTTATAAAATCAACAATTTGGAGGGCTGAGAAGGTGGGTGAGGACAAGTCCATCTCCCCCCAACTCCACAGTTTGTGCGTGAGTGTGTGTGTGTGTGTGTGTGTGTGTGCGTGCAACACTGGTATCAATGAGCGGCAACCTGGCATGTTTATCGTGAGATAATCACACCCCTAGAGGTTTAGAAGCACTCAGCTGAACCCTGTGCCGCTCAACACACTTGGGGTGTCATTATCTCATGATAACCATACTCCCTGTCAAGCCTTATTGCTTAATTAGGGGTTATGAAGGTGATAAGACTAAAAGAAATTGGATGAACATTACCTAAGATGAATGATACCTTAATCAACTGAAACCCGGTGGCTGAAGGAAGCTTGATGAATGAACAAACACAGTGAGTTACACGTTATTTTTAGAGAAATTTGTTAATAAGAAATGAGGAGAAACGCAACCTGCGTCCACAGGTTATTTGGACTGCATTTGCCAAGAGACAGGATGTTTATGATCAATAATTTAAATTGTGTTTTCATGCAGTATGTAAAACGTTCAAGAAATGAATGATAACATGAAATTTAGCTTTGACATAAGATACCCAGTTTATGCACAACAGTGATTCATCATAATCCAAATACAGAATTTAGGTATGAAGTATGCAAGGGTGCCGATCGATAACACCCATGCCATGTAAGATTTTAACAAACTAACCTGAAACCAAAGAGGAAAAATAATGTGATATGCCCCTTTCTATTTTTTTTCCACTAGAGCTTAAAATAATCAGACATGAAAAAAAAATCATAGCACCAAACGCTCTAAAAAGCCATGTCTAAATATTTAACTTTAGCTCTTTTGTTCTATTAACTTTAGCTCTTTTGTTCTAAAAAACTGCCATATTTGTGGATAGAATATAGCTCCAAATACAGTGCACTTGAAGCTGCTTTCCAATTCACTGAGAAACATCAATTATCTTTATCAAATAACAGTATCTCATCTCAGTCCATTATCAAGATGGAGTCTTATTTTAGCTGGACTGAAGCCCTATCTGTATATCAGGGCTGGCCGCAGTGGCAGAGTGTGAGTGAAAGGCTGTGAAATAATCAATAATCATCATCAAATTGTGGTCGAAAGGTTGTGAGGATGGAAGTTTTTGATGAAACCTCACCTTTTTTTTGGGGGGGTGGTGGTGCTGATGATAAGGCTTAACCTTTGCGATACCTGATGACTATGAGTCAGTCAGAGAAAGCTTTACGCACATTTTAAAGTGGTTCTGAATGTCCAAAGACACACTGAAATGCTTAATTGGAACACAAACCTTGTGCTATGGAAAACCATCAGGTTGGGAGGGCTCAAAACCATGATGACCGGAGTTTATTGTAAACTGGATACTAGCCTCTTACACAGAGAATTCAAACCTGACAGACTGTGGGGTGTGAAATCCACGTAAGTAAAAGTCTGCTCTGAAAGAACAATGCTTGCATAACAACGTGACAAACGTACTCTGTTATTTACCCTGGAAGTGAATGAAATGTTGCCCAAGCCTGTGTACCTAGATTTGAAACGGTTTTATGGCGTCTGTTAGTATCGTGTGCCCTAGAAGTTCATGAGCTGTGGTGTGCAGAATCACAGAGAATTCATTTTTTAATTCGAAAGAACAATATTAATTTGATGGAAGGAGAAGTGAAATGCCTTTCCTCTGATTTTTCTGTCATTGGGTTCAATTTATACCAACGAGACATAAATCAGAAGTAAATTAGCTGAGAACAACTAGATTCCAACTAGACACAACTTTGTTGCTTGGGGTTTTGTGCAGATCCGTCATCTAGAGACAGTCCACCAAGGTTACACTATATACCCCCAGCCACCAAAAACAACACTTGCTGAAAATTTTAATTACAAAATTCTTATTTTATGACTGATACTTTTAAAAGCACACATTTAGAAAACTACGTACCCCTAAAACATAAAACCTACCTACTAAAATTTATTAAAACGAAAAAACCAAGAAAACTAAATCCATCAACCAACACAAATGAATAATTCCAAAATGTTTAAAAAAATTAAATGGCAAAACTCACTGATACATTTTCCAGTGGTAAACTACTAATAATTTGAACATAGCCTTATTGGTGTTATATCAGATATTTTTGAAACAGATCCTAGAGATCAGGGAATTCATGAAGTTGGACACATACTAACAAAGAGATTAGCTTTAATATAATTGCGAAAATCTGAATTTATTGAAATAGGTTTAAGAAATGTGTTTGTTCTGACTAATGATTAACACTCTTCAGTTAATCAACTTCAAGAAGAAATAACCATCAATATTAACCTAACCTGCAACTCTTCCTTTGACTCACCTTTTCTAGAAAAATGTCTAGATATTTCTGGCAAGAATAGAGTACCTGCTCTCCTCTGAGCTATATCACCGTTTATACCAGTAATGGTACTTACAGAGGTTAAAATATTTCAAGTATCTTTAAGAAACATGTGCATTTTATTCCCTCTGTACCAATAGATTCAGAGCCTATTTCTCAGGATCTCTGAGCTCTTTTTGAAATACCGCACTACCAATCAACAGACGGTACAGAGGAAATTTTAATGTTAATTGTGGACTAAGAAATACATGGGAAATAAAAATGAAAATAACCTGATATTAAAATACATGAAGCCTCCAATATAAAACAATATGATACACGCTCAAACAAAATCAATTACAGCTTAAATAGAAAAAAGTCTTCCAAGATAAATAAGAAAGATTTTACCTGATTTCTTATAACTTGAGACCCTATCAGAAGTTAAAATGTACAATGGGGGACATTTTGACAATAGCAAATTAGAAATATGTAAATTAAATACAATCAGAAACTTCAAAAACCATCATGCACTGTAGTAATATATCATAGCATAATCCTCGTGACATATTTCAAAATTTACTTTTGAAACTGAATATTATAGCAACATGTCAAGCCTAGTAATGCAAAATTTCATGCTAACAATATATGAAAAGCTAGTATTTGCTTTAAGACAATAAAAATATAAAGTGTGTGTAGAATCTTGCTGCAGAGGTAGCTATTAAAGCTACACGAGACAGAATCCTAAAATTGCTACAACACTTTACCCCACATAAATGTTCTTCAGAAACACTGTGGTGTTCTTGGGCTGAATCAGTTGGCTCTCAGAGCTGAGGAACAATAAGATAGTATGTTTTATTATGAGTGTCATGGAGACGGCGTGAAAAATCAAGAGCCACAGGCAGGCAGCAGCAATGGGTCAATGGTGCTCCCAGAGACACTATGCAGATAATCAACAACCAGGCCCGAGGTTCGCTGTGCACCGCACACAGCTGAAGGGCAAATCAATACAGCCAGGGGAGGACATTGCCCTGCTCCACTTCCCACAATACACTGTGGCTACTCTAGGAAAAACACCCCCAAGTGGAAATAAAGCAAACTTGCTAGGCAACTAACAATCAACTAACCTTTCATGTAATCACAAATTCACCCTTCCAATGGGCTTCCAAAAAATCCAAACCTCAAAGTCTGCCTGAAAATGAAACCAGAGCAAGGAAAGAAAATGCTACCTGAATGGGGGCCAGGATGGAATCACTTAAATATAAGAAGGGCAAACCTGATCTTCAGTTTATAATCCTAAAATGAAAGTTTAACCAGAATTTTAATGAGTAAAGAATTCTATATCAGGAGGCTTTGTTCCTTAACTTTGGGGTCTAATATTTTAATGAGTAAAGAATTCTATATCAGGAGGCTTTGTTCCTTAACTTTGGGGTCTAATATTGATAATGCTCAAGCAGCGTTATCAATTAGAAGAGTAAACAAGAAATAAAACTATACTAAATTTAGGAAATTGTAAATTATATTTGAATTAATTGTTTCCAAAAATGGAACATAACATTTTAATTCATCTTACTGGTTTTGAGGGCAAGATTCTGTCGACAGTTTTTGTATCTGACACCTTGTTAAATATATGATGCTAATATTTCATGTCTTTCAGTAAAAATTTATGAGTAGGAATATGTTGATTTATTATTTCTGAAGAAAAAGGTGATTCATCACATCCATCATTCTGTTAATCGTTAGGTGTTATTTCTAAGTTACTATGTAAAGCCATCTTTCTTGAAAAGTGAAGAAAATGTGCTGGAAGAAAAAGAATAGTGGAAAATATCTTAAGGTTTAGTTCTTATTTTTCACAATTAAAGTTTCTTTTTTTCCCAAGCAGATAAAATAACATCTTTAAGCATTAAAATGTGCACTAGCTCAAGCGTAAAATACTGTAAACACCCCTTCAACATAATATTATAGGAAGGATTGCAATACGTTCCTATCGTTACAACTTCAGAAGAATATTAAAAGAACATTAAAAAGGAAAAAAAAAAAAACTACGGTTGTGTAAAATGGCTTGTGAGTGAATTTAGGAAGCAAAACACTGATCCTTACAGAATTTTAAAAGAATGTTCAGTCTGCTGATAAGAGACTTCCCTGTTTCTTTTATTCACTGACAATCATTTGCAGGTATTGAGGAAAACAGTACTATATTGTTTAGCAAGGTGTTACCATAAGAATGCTCCAAAATTAATATTCTGGCAACACAAGTTTTTTAACTAGAAAGAATATGAATTCAAAACCCACAATTCCTTTGTTGGTGCTTACTATGTTGTACAATTTGGAGACTGACAGGGAGTTTGTGTGTGTGTGCGTGTGCGTGTGCGTGTGTGTGTGTGTGTGTGTGTGTGTAACTACTGAAATCTGATGTCTGTAAATTTAGACTTTAGCTAGGGGAGAAACTAAATAGAAATTGCCTACTCTGAACTCTGCATTATGACTAGTAGGTTGATACAACATGGTTAAAAGCAGGTTTCCATTTTTTGAAAAGTTATATTATCTAGTCACCATGACAACAAAATTGAAGTACCAGAGCAAGCCTCAGAATAATATTTGCCTTTAAAAAAGAAAAGTTGGCTTCTTAAAATAGTTAGAATCTTTATAAATACTTATTTCATTAAAACATTAACCTTACAGAAATAATCTAAAGAGTAATTAGTGAAAAATAGAAGCTGTTTTTCATCATCAAATAAGATGGTTCAGACTTAGATGCCACTGATGATGGGAGATCTGAAAAAAAAAGGCAATAACATCAGCCGTCTTTAAAAAGCAGTTTTCCTATGGGATCCCTCATTGTCCCTTCACATCTACCTATTATTACAGAACTTGTGTTGACCTATTTAATTTTAGACCTTCCACCTCTTTGTCAAATCTGGTTGAGATCAGTCCTGCTGTTGTCCAGTGACTGCGGAGCGTGTGACATGACAGCTGGCTTATCTGCATATTTCTCTCTTATTGGCTGAGGCAACTGCCGAGGCAGTGAAACACGCAGAGATGGACAAAGATTTTAGATGCTCCCTCATTTTGAAAAACTAGGAACATTTCTTACGTGCTTAGAGAGCATCTACACAACCCCAGACGCTATACATTAGGATAGTGCTTTTTTCACCAAACACGAGCAGAAGTTGAGGATGATTTAAAATGTACTCCTATGGACACAATGCTAGCAGATTAAAAACCCCTCGATTCTAATTGTGTTTAGAGGCTTTGGTGTTTGGTGGGATTTTTTAACGTCCCATAACCACATGATCAATCCAGGTGATTTAAAATCAATGCCAAAGCCAGACAAAGGCTGTTGTAAACAGCTCTCTATTTGCTTTATAGAAAAGGTGAAAAACCAGAGTGAAGTTTTCTTCAGTGAAATGGCTAAACCATAGGAAAACAGCTCAAGCCATGAGGCCACTTGTATTTCCTTGATGGAAATTCAGAAATGCAAACTGAACCGACCCCTCTCTTGTCCAGAGAAAATTAAGAGAAAGCCTCTAAAAACTGTGCTCATTAAAACTGATACCTCCTTCTTGGTAATATGAAAAGAATGCTTTGGCCATGATATATTTGTACCAAATATAAATATATTTGATAAATCAAATGTATATGATACACAGAGAGCCAAATAATGCTCCATCCTTGGCAAAAAAAGATTTGCCCTTTAATCCTAGAAGTACAGGATTATTGAGTAATTTCATTTAATAATACTCAGAAGCTGAGTGCTTCTGAAATCCAACAAATTTTCAAGTAATACATGTTTTTGAAATCCCTGGACAAAGGACCCTTATTAAAGTCAGGTACAAAGGCATTGCTCTTAGTCTTAGGCTGTGATTTCAAGGTCTGTCTTAATGACCCTTTCATTACTCTAATTAGCATAGACCTAATGCCACTTGAGTTCTCTGAGTTGGCATTTAATTGATATTAAAATGGCTCAGAATAATAGTGTTACAATATATCAGTATACAGACAACATGTAGGGGTCTTTTCTTAAAGGCCAATCCAAAACAGTATCTTTCATTATCTGTTTTAAACCCTTTCCTACTGCTAAATGTTCTGCTTTGGTAAACTGTGAGTCAGGTGTTCACCTTCTGGGGTCAAATATCCTATGGCTTATTTTAAAATATGTATCTTAAAAAGCAAGTCTCTTGATGCTACATTTACTCCTAGCCACGTCTCTTCTCTCTCATTTTTCCAGAGCTTTCTTGAAGGAGTGGTACACACAAGTCTGCCTGCTCTGCTGCTGCCAGGCTTCCACCCCCACCACTGCACCAAGACTGCTTCTTTAGAGACACCCATGACCTTCTGTTGCCAAATCTGATGGCCTCCTCTTAATTTTTAACTTACTTGACCTTACAGCAGCATTTTTTCCATGAGACATTCTCCTCTTTTGTACCACAGTCTTCTGATTTTCTTCATGTCCCCAAACCATACATTCTCGCATTTCTGCGGATGCATCTCTTCCATCTCATCTCTTAATGTGGAACTTTCTCAGGGCTTTGCCCCAGCCCGCTTCTCTTCTTACTATATACTAATCCACTGTTATGGCTCTGAATATATTTACACACCAATGATGTCTAAATGATCATCTCCAGAGCCAAGCTTGTAGCTACATATTTGACAGCACCACGTGAATGTTTACAGGCATCTCAAAGCTAACATCAAAAGCTGAGTGATTCATCTTCCACCACACTCATTCCATAAATCTGCTCCTCTTCCAGTATTTCCCATCTATTCAGTTGCTCACACCAAAAACCTGAGAATCATCCTTCGCACATCATTCTTTCAATAACCACACTGGATTCATCACAAGTTCAATTTTATCTTCAAATTCATCTCAAATTGGTCAATTTGAGGCTATATATTCACTGTCCCTACACCCTAGGCTGTTGTCATCTCTAGCCTGGAATACTTCCTGAAACAGCCTTGTTACTACTGGTCTTCCCATTTCTACTTTTGTCTTCTTTCAATCTGTTCCCCACACAACAGTTCAATCAGATCAAGTCACTTGTTTAGAACCCTTAATAGCTTCCCACTGCATTTAGGGTAACACTCATCATGACTCAAGGGCCTCTGTGACCTAGCTCCGGCCCATCTCTCCAGTCTTGTCTCTTGTTGCTCTGCTATAAAATCTCTTGGGTGTTTAATTTCTTTTAGTGTATTATTAAGGACATATTGACAAACTAAATGCTTAGAATTTTCCTTAAATATGGATGTGTCTCACATCCTGGGAATTTCGCTGGATTCACAACTTGGAAAACAAAGGCAGCTAGATGAGTCTGGCTAGGGTTTATCCATTTTGCTTACCTTCTCAAAGAACCAGCTTTTAGTTTTACTGCTCTTTGCTGTTGTTTTCTTCATTTCTATCTCATTTATTTCTCCTCTGATCTTTATGATTTCTTTCCTTCTGCTGACTTTGGGTTTTCTTTGTTCTTCATTCTTTAGTTGCTTTAGGGCGCAGGGTTAGATTGTTTATTTGAGATTTTTCTTGTTCCTTGAGGTGAGATTGAATTGCTATAAACTTCCCTCTTACAACTGCTCTTGCTGCATCCCATAGGTTTTGGGTCATCATGTTTTCATTGTCATTTGTTTCTATGTATTTCTTAATTTGTTCAGTGATCTCTTGGTTATTTAGTAGCTCACTGTTTCACCTTCATGTATTTATGTTTTTTACAGTTTTTTTCCTTTAATTGATTTCCAATCTCACAGCGTTGTGGTCAGAAAAGATGCTTGATACGACTTCAATTTTCTTAAGTTTTCTGAGGCTTGGATTTGTGACCCAAGATGTGATCTATCCTGGAGAATGTTTCCATGTGCACTTGAGAAGAAAGTGTATTTTGCCTCTTTCGGGTGGAATGTTCTATAAATATCAATTTAGTCTATCTGGTCGATTGTGTTATTTAAAGCTTGTGTTTCCTTATATATTTTCTGTTTGGATGATCTGCCCATTGGTGTAAGTAGGGTGTTTAAGTCCCCTACTATTTTTGTGTTACTGTCGATTTCCCCTTTAATGGTTGTTAGCGTTTGCCTTATGTACTAAGGTGCTCCTACATTGTGTGCATAAACATAATCGCTATATCTTCTTCTTTGATTGGTCCTTTGATCATTATGTAGTGTCCTTCTTTGTCTCTTGTAATAACCTTTATTTTGAAGTCGACTTTGTCTGATATGAGAATTACTACTCCAGCTTTCTTTGATTTTCATTTGCATGGCATATCTTCTTCCACCCTTTACTTTCAGTCAGTATGTGTCCCTAGGTCTGAAGTGGGTCTCTTGTAGACAGCATATATATGGGTCTTGTTTATCACACAAAAAAAGAAAATTATAGACCAATATCACTGATGAACATAGATGCAAAAATCCTAAACAAAATACTAGCAAACAGAATCCAACAACATATTAAAAAGATCATATACCATGATCAAGTGGGAATTATCCCAGGGATGCAAGGATTCTTCAATATACACAAATCAACCAGCGTGATACACCATACTAATGAATTAAGGAATAAAAAACATATGATCATCTCAATAGATGCAGAAAAAGCTTTTGACAAAATTCAACACCCATTTATGATAAAAAACTCTCCAGAAACTGGGCACAGAGGGAAACTACCTCACATAATAAAGGCCATATATGACAAACCCACACCAAACATCATACTCAATGGTGAAAACTGAAACCATTCCACTAAGATCAGGAACAAGACAAGGATGTCCACTCTCACCACTCTTATTCAACATAGTTTTGGAAGTCCTAGCCATGGCAATCAGAGAAGAAAAAGAAATAAAAGGAATACACATTGGAAAAGAAGAAGTAAAACTGTCACTGTTTGCAGATGACATAATACTATACAAAGAAAATCCTAAAGATGCCACCATAAAAACTATTAGAACTAATCGATGAATTTGGTAAGGGTTGCAGGATATAAAATTAAATGCACAGAAACATCTGGCATTCCTATACACTAACAATGAACGATCAGAAAGAGAAATTAAGGAAACAATCCCAATTACCATCACAACAAAAAAGAATAAAATACCTAGGAATAAACCTACCTAAGGAGGCGAAAGACTTGTACTCAGAAAACTATAAAACACTGATGAGAGAAATCAAAAATGACATAAACAGATGGAGAAATACACCATGTTTTTGGATTAGAAGAATCAATATTGTGAAAATGACTATACTACCCAAAGTAATCTACAGATTCAATACAATCCCTATCAAACTACCAATGGCATTCTTCACAGAATTAGAACAAAAAAGTTTTGCTGTTTCTAGGGAAACACAAAAGACCTCGAATAGCCAAAGCAATCCTGAGAGAGAAAAACGGAGCTGGAAGAATCAGGCTCCCCAACTTCAAACTATATTACAAAGCTACAGTAATCAAGACAGTATGGCACTGGCACAAAAACAGAAATATAGATCAATGGTACAGGATAGAAAGCCCAGAGATAAACCCACACACCTATGGTCACCTATTCTATGACAAAGGAGGCAAGAACATACAATGGAGAAAAGACAGTCCTTTTCAATAAGTGGTGCTGGGAAGACTGGACAGCTACATGGAAAAGAATGAAATTAGAACACTACCTAACACCATACACAAAAATAAACTCCAAATGGATTAAAGATCTAAATGTAAGACCAGACACTATAAAACCCTTAGAGGAAAACAGAGGAAAAACACTCTTTGACACAAACCACAGCAAGATCTTTTTGACCCACCTCCTAGAGTAATGAAAATAAAACCAAAAAGAAACAAATGGGACCTAATGAAACTTAAAAGCTTTTGCACAGCACAGGAAACCATAAAGAAGACAAAAAGACAACCCTCAGAATGCGAGAAAATATTTGCAAATGAATCAACAGACAAAGGATTCATCTCCAAAATATAGAAGCAGCTCATGCAGCTCAATATCAAAAAAAAAACAACCCAATTAAAAAAATGGGTGGAAGACCAAAATAGACATTTCACTAAAGAAGACATACAGATGGCCAAGAGGCACAAGAAAAGATGCTCAACATCGCTAATTATTAGAGAAATGCAAATCAAACTACAATGAGGTATCACCTCACACCGGTCAGAATGGCCATTAACAAAAAATCTAGAAACAATACATGCTGGAGAGGGTGTGGAGAAAAGGGAACCCTCTTGCACTGTCGGTGGGAATGTAAATTGATACAGCCACTATGGAGAACAGTAAGGAGGTTCCTTAAAAAACTAAAAATAGAACTACCATATGACCTAGCAATCCAACTACTGGGCATATACCCAGAGAAAACCGTAATTGAGAAAGAGACATGTACCACAATGTTCATTGCAGCTCTATTTACAATAGCTAGGCATGGAAGCAACCTAAATGTCCATCGACAGATGAATGGATAAAGAAGATGTGGCACATATATACTATGGAATATTACTCAGCCATAAAAAGAAACGAAACTGAGTTATTTGTAGTGAGGTGGATGGACCTAGAGTCTGTCATACAGAGTGAAGTAAGTCAGAAAGAGAAAAACAAATATTGTATGCTAACTCATATATGTGGAATCTAAAAATAAACAGTGGTTCTGATGAACCTAGTGGCAGGGCAGGAATAAAGACGTAGACATAGAGAATGGACTTGAGGACACGGGGTGGGAGGGGGAAGCTGGGGCGAAGTGAGAATAGCATCGACACATACACACTACCAAATGTAAAACAGATAGCTAGTGGGAAGCAGCAGCATAGCACAGGGAGATCAGCTCGGTGCTTTGCGATGACCTACAGGGGTGGGATAGGGAGGGTGAGAGGGAGGCTCAAGAGGGAGGGGATGTGGGGACATATGTATGCATATGGCTGATTCACTTTGTTGTACAACAGAAACTAATACAGCACTGTGAAGGCAATTATACTTCAATAAAGATTACAAAAAAAAAAAGAAAAGGCAGCTAAAAATGTTCTTCTATTGATAGTATGTCTCTGTAGGAAGCATTAGTTTCCTCATAATCGTTAAATAGAAATACGTTATTTTCAATAGTGAGTAGCACTACCATAGTAGCTGGTACACAGCAAATACTTAATATTTGTTAATTAATAAATGATTTGAATGGGATGCTGTAGCAAGAGAAAAGACCCTACCATATTGTGAGAGAGATCCAGAGAGACAGAAATCTTGAATCGTGTGGTTGTATCTGAGTAGTTGGAGGAAACTCTCCATTAGGGACAAAGCTGTAAGCAGTTAACAAGATACTGGACTTCTGTAAGTAAGTTTTCTGTTAGTGACTTTTATCTGGTAGAAAATCCCACGGTTGTAATTTGAAGAACAGAAAAGTCATCAGAAAGGGTTCTGTGGAGGGAAACGGAGGCTGTATGTGTACCAACAGCAGTTGATTAAAGCTCTGTCAGGGGGGTTGGTATAACATACTAGGGTAATTATCAAATGCAGTATGAAAATCTAGGTATAGAAAGGAGTAACTAAAACCTCATAAACTAAATTTTATGGTTTTATGTAATATTTCAAAGCAATCTAGGGATGTATAGATTATGATTACAAATACTTACAAATAGTTATATATGTGAATAAGTAGTATATAAATTGTAAGATCTTTGCAGGGGGTGTGGATACGATGGGCTTTTCCCCTCTAAAACCTTTCCTTCATGTGGCTGCATCGCTTTCTCAATGGTAACACCCCTCCCCCCATCAAGTTCCACTCATCCTAAGGCTCCATTTCAGTCTATGTGATTCTAGATCTAATGCAAGCTATTTTTCCTGATATTAAAATTATTTGATTTTCTAAACCATGGGGACTTAAAATGTTAGTTTTCATAATCCAAACACTGTTTGCTCCTCACATAACCTGTTATTTTGTTTGGTAAACCCCGAGTTTCTCAACTCCAGTCTGCCTTCGAATTACCTAGGAGCACCTATAAAAATGTAGACATCTGGGTCCCTGCCTCAGAGATTCTATTCTAATTCAGAAGGTCTGAGGCAGGAGGGAATCTATTTTGAAATTTCCTACGTGATTCTGATGTGTCACCTGGTTTGGAAAGAACAATGCTATATGACAATGCCCAGTGAATTTATATAAAAGGAACTCCTAGAGAGATGAAAACATCCATGGAGAGCTAAACACATATACACCATCCTACAAAGGATACTAGCTTAGCATTACAATTAATATTACTTCCTCGTGTATGAATTTTGCAGTTTTCAAAAGCCCTTTCCTATCCTCCGTAAAGCACCTCATCTTTCTGGACCCACTTTGCTTTTTTGCAAAAATAAGGATGCTGGACTAAATTATTTCTTTCAGCTTAAAAAAATGATGTCTGCCTGATATATAGTAGGCACTCAATAAATGTTTTATTGACTAAATGAATGAATGAAAATCACAAAAACCATGCAAAGTGTACTGGGGTAGAATAACAGGTTTTTGAGAAACAGTCTTATACCTAGTAAACTTAGGCTCAGAGGATTTAAGTAACAAATTTAGTAATTGCGTCTAAGACTAAATTTTCTGACTCCTCATTTGGTAATCATTTGTTCAGCATTTTTGCAGAAATTGGCCAATTAGACTTCGTTGGGTGAAAGATGGTCCACCTGCTGTATTTGGTATTCACACCACTACCGATGAATGACAAACTGCTGTAAAGGTATAATGGCATGTAAGTTGTTACCTTCTTCTTTAACCTCTGTCTACAGTAGAGGCTGTAATTCCAGAGGCCTGATATACATGTCTACAGGTAATAAATCCGTGTGAGTTACAGCTGTACCCTTGTAGATTTACAATGATAAGTTTTAATTCATCTCTGGCAACATATTTATATAAATTATAGCAACAGAATCACAATGCCATATGCCGGGATGTTCACCCAGAGAAATTCAACAGGCTTATGGCAGCTGGCTTTCTTATGGCTACAAAGGCCCACTCTCAGTGTATATGAGGAAAAAGTATTTAAGTTGCTGTGGTGGGCAATATACAGATGTCTTCTTACGCTTGACATTTGTTTGAAAGTGAACTATGTTTTCAATGCCTTTCACTGCATTAATAAATAGTCTAGATTAAGAAATAACTTTAGGGGGGCTTCCCTGGTGGCGCAGTGGTTGAGAGTCTGCCTGCCGATGCAGGGGACATGGCTTCGTGCCCCGGTCCGGGAAGATCCCACATGCCGCGGAGCGGCTAGGCCCGTGAGCCATGGCCGCTGAGCCTGCGCGTCCGCAGCCTGTGCTCCACAACGGGAGAGGCCACAACAGTGAGAGGCCCGCGTACCGCAACAAAAGAAAACAAAAAAAGAAATTACTTTAGGGAACAGTAGAATTACTTAAATAGTTAAACATTCAAGGAATAAATGCAAATTATTTCTAAGCATTTACTCTGTCTTCAAGTGTGTCTGCTTCACTGCTCACTCTGAAGCCGGAGCACAAGATCAGTTAGGCTGGGAGGGGACAGGGACAGTGGGAGGTAACCATGGGCAATCCTCTTCCTCTAGTGTGATAAAGGGAAGGGGTCCTTGGTCTTGGACGGAACATGAGAAGGGAACACAGCCAGGTCTCTTGAGCCTTATCATGTACTTTACCATTCTAGCTCACTGTTTCTGTTCCAATAAAAGGGAAAGCTGATTCTTTTAAAGTCATGTTACTATTAGTCTACTTTGTTTTAACATATTTCCCGTTAGAAGTGCTGTTCTTACACCAAAAGTCTCTTTCAAATTCAGAAACTCAAAACTGGATTTTAAAGATGACTATTAGTCAACCCACTACTACCATTTACTGAGCACTGAGACTGTAACAATCATGAAATCTTTAAGAGGGCCTAAAATTATGCCCATTTTTTTTTTTTTTACAGGAGAGGAAAGAGGGCTAGTAACTTGTTCAAAGCCTCAAAGATAGTAGGTGGAAGGGCAGGTCCACAAGTCCAGATCTGTTCCGAAGCCTCTACCGTCAACCTACTTTCCTGTTTATCATATCTTACAACACTCCAAGGGCCGTGTTACCAAATTCCCTTGAGGAGGCAATGTTGGTTGCCTTTGTCAGGCCAACTCCCTGTGTTCCGGAAAGGTGACAGCCTTCTATCTCAGGAGTAAACTTCAATTAGTCAGTCATGATAATTCCATTCTCTTTTCCAGCAACGGGTTTAAAATGAGTATGCGATACAATTTTGGTGGACCGAGACATAAGAACAGGCTTTCTCAGATGGCCTATTTGCTTTAAAAACTTCTTTCTGCCTCCGGATGGTGTCCTCTGCATAGGTTGCTGGCTCTGTGGCAGCATCCTGTATCCTGAGGTGGTCCAGCCTAACAGACCAATGCACTGAATACAGCGAGAAAGAGAGGCAAACACTGGGGTCCTTCACGATACCATCGAGCTGCTTGCTTCAACAGCCACCTCTAGATGTTCTGTTACATGAAATAATAAATTCTTTAATGGAAAGCCTCTTTTGTGGCTTCTAGTACTTTGTAAATAAAACATCCTAAGGATTAAATCTTGCCAACAACTCCATAGTTCTTTTATTTGTAAAACTCCCCTCTCTATGCCTCAACTACATCTTTCCTTTTACATGACCATCTTCCCTATCAGTTCATACCTGGCCCATACTTTTTTTTTCTTATTTTTTCTCCAGAAAATGTTGCTTTTACTGTTTCATTATGGTATCAATTTCTATTTTAATTTAGTGTATAGATATAAAATGCCGCATTTGAAGGCTTATCGCAAGCTACTTGCCGTATGTTACGCTTCCTGCTCCTTTTCTTCACTCGGCCACCCACATCGCCATTCAAGTCCGGATCAACTGTTGCCTGGATCGTTACCAAAACCTCCAAGAGCAAGTCTTCTTCTCATCTTCTGGACTCCGGCTCTTCCCAAATGGAATATGAGATCCCGTTGCTCCCGTGCTTGAAACTCTTCGAAGGCTTTCTCTGCTACTACGCATCCAGTGTAGAGTTGATCTGCATACTCTAAAAACTTTCAAAACCAGTCACTAGCATTTAACACTTGGGAGGTTTTAAATAAAAACCCAGATTTTCAGCTCATCTTGAAAAATCAGATCAGGCCCACAGTTCCACATGGCACCAACTGAGAGGATCTGAGACATGGCTGATCCCTTCACATGGAGCCCGTGCTCTCCAGTCTGACACGGTCCCTGCCCCTCCCGATTCTGTCCCTAACACTCAAGTACAGTACCAGCTGGCATTCTACCGAAGGCTTACACTGTTGTTTTACCGAGGGTAGTGTTATAAAGAAAGACAAATATTTCTTGGATGGTGCTATCAAAATGGGTAAAGAAAAGATTAACCAAGAACGCTGACCTTTATTTTATTAATTTATGCTACCTGCCTGGTCTCTGTGGGCATTTGAGTTTGTTACTCCTGACCTACAAGACTCCACTCCATGAGGCCATCTATCCAGGCAAGGCTTGCCGTGATCTCCCCCCTCCTAACTACTAGGCTTTCTCTCTCTCCTCCTGTCAGACTTCTATACTCCTTTGCAACCTTGGTTCCCAGCATAGCAAAAACTTCACAGTCCCTGGAATGTACTCTAAGCTAAACAAGTCTCTGTGCTTCTGTTTATGCTCTTTATCCTCTCTCTGAAAAGGTTTCTTCCTCCTTGTGTGCCTATGGAACGCCTACTCAAGACTCAGCTCACAAATGGACTTATTTACAAAACAGAAATAGTCACAGACATAGAAAACAAACTTATGGTTAGCAGAGGAGATAGTGTGTGTGTGGCGGGATAAATTAGGAGTTTGGGACTGACATATATACACTACTATATATAAAAATAGGTAAACAAGGATCTACGGTAGAGCACAGGGAACTCTACTCCACATCTTGTAATAACCTATAATGGAAAAGAATCTGAAAAAGAATGTATACACACACACACACACACGTATAACTGAATCCTTTGCTGTGCACTTGAAACTAACACAACATTGTAAATTAACTATACTTCAATAGAAAAAAGAAAATTATTCTCCCCCCACGCCATACCCCAAGCCTCAGCTCAAATATCACCTTCTTTGTGGATCTTTTCCTGTTCTTGGTCTCCCACCTCCCCAGGATTCAGCCTTTCTTTCTTGTGGCATGCCACACCATTCTACTGTAGCACTGAAACACCTGATTGCACTTATTTGTTTCATCTTTGTCATCCCTGCTCTGTTGTAAATACCTTGCCCACTTGAGTACTCATTCCCTTCTGCATTTCATAGTGCCATGGAAATATTTCCAGGCACCATGCATTGAAGGTACTAGGATCTCTCTAACTGACTTCTAGTTTTGCCGACTCTTGGGGTTAAGCGATACGCTGTACTCCCTCTGTGAGACATCCTGACTGACGCCCACCACGTGAGGAATGCCAGCGGTTAACAGGCCCACTTGCTACTGCTCTCACCAGGTGAGCTCTGGGACCCAGAGTCAACGAAGCTATGCTAATTCTGCTTGTCAGTGTAAACAGGTAGTTGAATTAAACACCATATAAAATTATAAGAGGGGGGAGACTGTTTTAGAAAGACATAGACATACACACACTCATGAAATCAGGTGAGAGTGAGACAACTGTAAAAGAATGGGAAAAGCATAAACATCTAGGATTATACTCCGAGACTGCTTTCTGAGTATCTTTAATTTCTCAATCTACTTAAAGAAACCAAAGCTGGTGTGATTTAGGAAGAAAAATGTTCTAGAACTATAATCAATGGACCAATTATAGAAAGAAAAGGCCTTGGGTCTCACGTTAAAAGAGATGGAAAATAAAATTATCTTTACGGAACTTAAAATGAGGTGTTTAAGATGTATATCATTTTATATGATTCCACACTTGAGCAAGAACTTTGACTACCTGAGCAACTTCTGAGGCTGACCTGTGCCAGATAAGAGGGCTTTTGTGTTACCTGTGTATCCTCCCTGACTAGACGTAAGCTCCATCACGAGCTCTATTTGAGATAGGAGCTACCAAATTTTGACAAGCTCCTTTGAATCATTATCAACATTTCTTTAGAACCTATCATGAACTACAGACTCATGTCCCTACTATATATGTTTTAGAGTACTTATGATTCATATTTATTCAATGACTACTATATGCCACACTTTAAGGCCTTTATATATCAAGAGTGGATATAAAGAATACAAGGCACCGAATCCAGAATGAATTCAATGTACTGTGATTCTCCTACCTAGCATTCTTTAATTTTCTGGACTAAAATATATGTAGAATTTATCTATCTATCTATCTATCTATCTATCAATAGACACTTGTATTTTCATTTTTTATGTGTTGACAGGAAAATGAATGGCTAGGAAGGAAATTGAATGGCATTGAGAAGTGTAGATAAAATGTGAATTTTGAGAACCAAAATTCATTTCAGTCTACTTAATGCTTTTGCAAGGATGTTGAAATGCTTGTAATAACTGTTGGGTTTGGAAACAGTTGAACTCTCTACCTCATGTATTTCCAATTATAGATATTATGAAGAATTAATTTTTTCTCTTGGTGTAAAAATCTTAAATACTGCCATTCAAAGTATAACAGGGATATAAGAAATACTCAGTAAGTGATGGGGCAGACAGACAACAGAAAAATATACCTCTACTCAGTCCATTAAAATAATTCTTTAAAAATTGTTAAACTTTCAAGATAAATGATGATCTAATTTCAAGCATTGTCCCAGCTATCTGTTTCTCTTCCTAGAGGTTCTTCTCTAAATAGCATTTTACTTTTAAAATGGGAAGCTTGTTGGGTAATTCTTCAACACAGCGTCAGGAAACCATTGTCTTCTCCAACCATTCATCTTATTATCACCCTTGATGCCATATTTCTGGTTGTTGCTCCCGAATGTCATAGGAAGCACCTGCCATAAAACCAGTCGCTGAAAAGAACAGGAAGAAAATGCCTAAAATGTCGGCCTAAGTACTGTAGTCAATTCTCCCTGCAATTTTTGCAATCATCACATAAGTACCCTTGATGTATAAGCGTATGGACTTCTGCTCAGTGAAAACTGTGCCTGAAGCTTCAAAACTCTGCCTTAAAGAAACATCAATCTTACTGTCCCCCAGATCCCTAAGGCCCATTGCTCCTCTTAAGTAGAAGTAAAATCTTTGTTATTTTTAGAGAGAAGACATTTTTCTCCAAACTTCTATTCATATAGGTGTGTTTGCTGACA
This sequence comes from Phocoena sinus, assembly GCF_008692025.1. NCBI lineage: Eukaryota > Metazoa > Chordata > Mammalia > Artiodactyla > Phocoenidae > Phocoena > Phocoena sinus. Next base: position 17,468,651 of record NC_045776.1, read on the forward strand.
CTGCTGTTGAGCCTGAATGTCAGCTTTCTTTCCATATGTAGTGGCCTTAGCGTGCTTGCCAGAATTAAAATGTGTCAGAGAAAATTAACCTGGTTTATTTTCATCAGAACGATTTGAATCCCACGCTGAAAACATGTTCATATCTTGCCAAGCCCACTTTTCCTAAAAAATATTATTTATGGGAAACGCCAGCATTCAGTTCTTTCTTTACATTTTGCTAACACCATGTAAACTTTATTTACAAAATCTATGTTACTGAGTTAGCATTCAATAAGTCACAGAGGGAATTCCCTGGTGGTGCAGTGGTTAGGACTCTGCACGTCCACTGCAGGGGGCACGGGTTCCATCCCTGGTGGGGGGAACTAAGATCCCACAAGCTGCGTGGCCTCCCCCCCCCAAAAAAAAAGTCACAGAGAAGAGGTGTCTCTACTTACCTATCGGAATGACTGTTTTTCACCTAAGATTTGTACATTTCTCAGGGTAACGTCAATCTGAAGATTGCTGTAACGTGAATCACTCACATATAACGGGGAAAACACCTCTCAGGTTCAGGTTTTGATAAGCGTGCTTCCACTACATTTCTTCTTCTTCTGGGCTTTGCAGGTGTTGTGCCTTCTGCCTGGAATCATGGCCCCGCCCTTCCCCTTTCCTGCTTAACTCCCATAGTGAATGGCTCAGTTCTGACGTCCTCTCCTTTAGAAAGCCCTTTCAGACCATCCTCCCTAGACTCCTAAACAAACCCGTGCGCATGTTCCTCCTGTGTTCTCCCATCGCACTCTAGACAGCCCTGCTGGAAAGGACAATCACAGTATTTCAACTCTGGGTTTATGTCTGTCTTCCAGATCAGAGTATAAATTCCTTGAGGGATTTTATAAGAAATAGTTCATATTTATTTATTTTTACCCCTTGCACATAATACGGTATCTGATACAGAGAAGAGTTATCATAAAATTATTTTTATTTTCCTTTTTTATAAATAAAATAAGTGATAACTCATGAATAAACAGTCCACGGTCCAAGATGAAAAATACAGAAGGCAAAACAGACCAACTGTGGAGTTTCATCTTTTTTTTTATGAGAACAATTGCAGTTCAAGAGTCATTCTGTTATTCATAGGAATATTAGGGAAAGTATGAAAAAATGAATGCGCATGGACCGTGGGAAAGTAGTTTCAAAGCATTCTGATAATCAAATGCACAAACCTTTGGGCCTAGCACTGTGAATCCAGGAATTTACCCTAAGAAAATCAGATAGGCACAGAAAGTTATATAAATAAGGCTATTCAATGTAGCACTGTTTATGATGGTGAGAAACTGGGGGTAGGGGACTTAAATGTTAATTGATAGAGGATTGGCTAATGAATTCTACATCTGTGTACTAGAACATTATGTAGTCATTTGAACAGATTAAAATAGCCCTTCAAACTTAATATGTCCAGAACCTAAGTCCTGACCTTCATCCCACACCTCGCCTGCTTTTCTCTCAGTCGTTAATGGCACCATAATCCATTTAGGTGCTCAAGACTCAAATCTATGAGTCACCCTTGAACTCTTCCTTTCTCTCACCACTGCCTTTCCCTGAACTTTCCACACCCTGCACCCTACATTTGAACCATCATCAAGACGTGTTGGCTCTACTTACAAAACATATCCTTTATGTGTCACATTTCTCCACCACTACTCTAACAACCCTAGTCCCAGCTCAGCAGCTATTAATCTTTTAAAGTAAAAACAGATCAAACCAGTTCCTGGTTTTAGGACCTATCCTACAGAGAGAAAAGCAGCAGTCTATAAAGATGCTCACTGCAGCTTTGTATGTACGAACACAGAGCTGGACTTAATGTGAATAGTTCATCAACAGAATAATAGTTTGATAAAGTATTTTACATTTTGTAAAGAACATGTTAGATCAATGGTGTTTGACCTGGAAGTTTAGCTATGATGTACTATTAAGATTTTTTTTAGGCTGCAGACTACTATGTCTCTTGTGATTGCAAAGTTGTGAAGGTAAAGAACAAAAGCCTTTCAAAAGCAAAGCAAGCAAAAAATAATTGTTAAAAAACGTCATATATTTCCAATCATGATGCTATGAAACTAGAAATCAACTATGAAACAAACTGCCAAAAAAAAAAATCATGTAACATCATATAATTTCCTCACTTGAAATTCTCTAGTGGTAACCCATCACACTGAAATAAAATCTGAGGATCCCCACCCTAGCCTTCATGATCAGATCCTGCCTTCTTATCACACCCCATCTCAAATCTATCTTCCACTTGCTCACAAACTGAATGCCCTTTGCGGTTGTCTGTTTTCTGTTCCCCGACTTTCCAATGTTATTCCCACCTTAGTCATTGTACTGACTGCCCCTTGACCTTATAAACGCTCTTCTTCTAGATGGTCACATAGTCTCGGGTTAAATGAAACCCCCTCAATGCGCTCACCCCTGAACACCTGAAGTAGGTACCCGTCATCCCTTTGTATTATCATCTCACTCCATGATATTTTCTTGTCTTCTCTCACTGAATAGAAGCTCCTTGAGGGCAGGATCCACACCTGCTTTGTTGCAACTAATAGTAGGCACTACTTGCTATCATTGAATGAGCTATATGGACTCACAGGGAGAAATGATACATTGTTAGGTAAAAATAAAACGGGTTTGCAGAAAACTATTATGTTATTGGGGAGGAGGGAGGGAATAATATTATTGTATATCACAGAAATAAGACTCAAAGTATTTACAATATATAGCTAAACAAGAGTTAACTCTAAGGGACAGGTTTTCAGTGGACTTTAACTCTCCACCTTAAATATTTTATTATTGCTTGAGGTTATTTTTTAATAAGCATGAATTACATTTATAATCTGAAGAAGCAATTAATAAATCTCATTCATTTTCCAGAGAAAAAGAGAGGTTGACTTGCTCCCTTCACCAGCCGTTATGTATCTTCCTCTTCCCTTGCTCTCATGTAAATGCTAATCATTCAAGCATTATATCTGGACTTCTCATGGAAATTACAGAAATTACTCATTTCAACTGGCCAGGTATCAGTAGGTCATTACTGCCAACGAAAACAAAATAATTCCTGTAAGAAAATAATTGTTACAGGAAGCTTCAAAGCTTCATGCTGAGAAAGAGAGAAAGAAAGAAAGAAAGAAAGGAAGGAAGGAAGGAGGGAAGGAAGGAAGGAAGGAAGAAAGAATTGGGAATTGGCCACAGCTTTGCCAGATCCAGAGATGAAGCAGAATGAAAAAAATTTTCAACCAACTCCAAATAAAGTAACAACAATCCTTAAGATCCTAACTACCGTTTTCCTTTGAGTTATAAAGGCAACCATCTAAGTAGCACAAAAAGGCTTGTAATTTATCCAAAGAGGTAAATTTATAAATAAACTAGACTGAATTTCAACAGAGATAAGTAATGAAAGGATAAAGAATAAATGATATTCAAATAAGAGAGAATGAGAACATTCACAGCTATGCCTGTTGAAAGCAAGAGAAACTACAAAGAAAATTATGCTGCCTAACAAGTGAGAAACTGAAAATAATAAAATGGCTGACTCACTGACCTAATCTTTCCTATCTTAAAAAGGATGCTGAAGAAAACAGATGTGGAAAATTACACAGTAATAAAATCCTTGAAGAAAACCCAGTGGGGGTTATTTAATATATGACTTTAAATATATACAAACAGATGGGCCAAAAATTGGAATATACTGGCAATTGAGAATACCATATTTAAAATCAGCTTCACTCAGAAAGATTCTAATATAGCAGTAACATGAAAAGTAATATTTGTAATGATTTCAAAAAATTACTAAAAAATATATCAGTAGAACAATAGATTAATGCTATAGAAAAAATCAGGATAGACAAAAGAATAATTATTAAACTTGGATGGTTGAGGACAGAACAGTAAGTATAATCTTAACTTTGCTAATTACTTGGTTTGATATTCTACTCATTCTATTTTTAAGATTTATCAAATTGTTCTGGAATAAAAAGCGCAAAAAAAAAAAAAAAATTCCTAAAATAGAAATTGTAATGGATCTGGCTTGTACGAAGTCATGTATACCTGAGGAAGAGGGAAACAGTTCAGGGCTGAACTGATTTGTCTTATTTAACCAATGACTAAATAATAATTATGATGGCTAACATTTTTAAGCACTTATTATTGGCTGATGTTTGCTATATATAAATATATTCTTTTAACCTTTACAACATGATGCTAAGACGGTTATTGTGTCCATTTTATAGATGAAAAAACTAAAGCACAGAGAATTTAAGTACAATGCTCTCAGCCTCAAAGCTAGTAAGGGCTGAGCAAGGATTTGAACCCAAGGCAGTCTGGCTCCAGGATCTGTTCTAAGACTGCCTTCCCTAATAAATAAAAGGAAATCAATAACTTGCTAATAGAATTTAATATTAAATTTGGTATATTACAAATACCAGCAAAGAAACTGCATTTATCTGAGTCAGAAATATGGATACAAGAATTTGAGACGGCCACATAACTTACAAGGGGTATAAGGAATTCAGAGGATGGTCAGAAATAAATTTCAATAGAACCATGAATAAAAAAGGAGCCAATATTCACTATTTTTTTTTTTTTTTTAAACATCTTTATTGGGGTATAATTGCTTTACAATGGTGTGTTAGTTTCTGCTTTACAACAAAGTGAATCAGCTATACATATACATATGTTCCCATATGTCTTCACTCTTGCGTCTCCCTCCCTCCCACTCTCCCCATCCCACCCTTAATATTCACTATTTTAATGTGACTTATTCTCAGCATTTTTGTTTACCAGGAGTGCTTCACCTATGAGTACACAGTAACTTTATATATTCAGTGAGATCAGACATTTCAATATAATCTAAAACCCAAGGTAATGGGAAAGGGGCATTTATTGAAATCTTCACTGTGTTTGCAACAAATCATCCAACAGCCCAGGCTGTTGACCTGATTTGTCTCACCTGCTCAGAGGAAATGGGGTCAATTATAATGTATGAATTCTTAGCCAAAGTCAGGAAAAAGAACAGATAAGTGAAGAAATCTGTACTCTGGGCAGTGGAGTGGTAAGAATTAACATTAGGGTACCCCAAGAAATTAAGAAATCTAGCTAAGGACATAATAAAAGGAAAATCAAGTCAGGTGGTGGTGCTATGGAAGTGAAGGTAGAATTTGAGAGAGAGGGAAACCAGTTCTACTAAACTACACTAAGAGGGCAGGGGGCCCGTTGCTCGTGGTATGGCGAGACAACCCTAGTGTGTTGGAGTGTATGATTTCAGTCGCTCTGTCAAGGTGGAAACTAGAAGGTGTGGGGCAGAGGGGGTGTCACAGACCAGAGAAGTACAAAGGTAGGTACAGTAAGGGTTAGGAAATGCATTTTTTAAAGGCGCCAGAAAGGTGGATTTACCATGAAGCTAAGCTAATGAAATATATATATATAGTTTGTTTTTGTTTCATTTTATGCAGGCCTCTGATTTTTTTCTTTCTTAAATATTGGGTTGGCCAAGAAGTTTGTTTGGGTTTTGCTGTAACATCTTATGAAAAACCTGAATAAACTTTTTGGCCAACCCAATAGAAGTCTACGAAACTATACATGCTGTAGACCCCATGCCCTGGAGCCTTAATGAATGAAATAGAGTCTCCTCACAATGTAATAAGTCTAGTTCTCAAAGTGACTTTGCAGTTGAGGACGAATGGGAACACGGGAAGAGGAGGCTGACAGGAAAGCAACGAGGCTGTGGTCCTCATATTCCATAATCGCTTAAAGGTAATTGTGGTTTTTCTTATTTTCTCACTAGTTTAGTTAGATGCTCGGCAGATGCCTGTATATAACAACATGACTGGACCAGTTGGTGAGGTCTTGTTGGTTGAAGAATGAAGGTAAGCCGTGCTGGACAATGATGGGATAAATTAAGGTTTAAAGACCAGTGAAAATGGATCTGAACAGAGCTTAGGGTTGCTTTCAATACCATGGAATTAGCAAAGGAGCAGGGCAGAGGACATTCAGGAGATAAGGGTAAAGTAAGTGGACGAAATAACCTGTAGCCTCCTTCTTTCCACGTGGAGTAAGGAATCTGTAAGGCCAGAGGAGCTCAGCCTGCAGGCTCATTGCTTTTTACAGCATTAGGCTGCGTGATGGGGCACATGTTAGCATTCCAGAATCCACCTCCTGCTCTATCTATAATCGACTATAGTGAGACCTCAGTTACTACCATTCTATAACAATCAATCTTCACTTCTGTTTTTTCCTTCATTATCTGACCCACAGCAGGCCTGGTCATGGTCCACTACTGAAATATAGGTGTATTTTCATGACTCACAAGAAAGAGGTTCTCTATGCTATTTCTGAAAAGACATTCTATTATCCTTTATACAGAAACAACAAGTTTGATGAGGGGTTACTGACATACTAAAATGTAACTATATCCAAATTACAAATATATTTTTGATAGAACTGAGGCATACTTTGTTTTCATTTACCATGTCATATTATATTTCTTACTATATTTTTTACTCCAAAGACTCAGGGTATTTTGTTTGATCAACATGAATGAATTTTATTGTGAAACTACTATGTAGCAGGCACTGGAAAATGTGGGGCTTCAAAATTGAGTTCTTTATGGAATTTACTTAAAATTTTCAATAATAAAATTCTTTTACTAATTTAAGATTTAGATAAGACTTTGGCCACACTTTCTTCCTCTCATATATCACTGCCTTTTTGGTCACGTTATGTCAAAGTAAGAAAATAAGTGCCCAGATTTACCAAAGTGGATTAGATACCACCAAGTAACACAACCCAAACTTCCTAAGAAAAACTAGCTAATACGAACCGAAGAGAATCTTGCACAGAGCCAGCAGTTATTATTACAAAGAACGCATCCAAAAAGGATTGGAAAATCAGAGACAGATAATAACAAGTCTGCCAAACCAAAGGCAAATATTGTTAGAGGGAAGATTTGCATTGCTGATTTAACCAAACACACACTTGTAGCTCTAAGGATTCATGGAACCTAATTAACTGCTTATCAAGAAGGCTGCTTTCCCAATACAATTTAAAGCACTTCATCAGGAGCTACTTTTTTTTTTTTTTTTTTTTTTAATTAAGCAGAATTCAAGTCAGGTATATTCCTAAATTGCTAGCAGTTGCCAAGTAAAAACACAGTTAGGAGCACAGCAGGATTTTAACTATTGAACTGCCTCAAAGTTTCTGATTTCCATCATCAGTGGAGGTTCAGCCCAACACCACAGGTAAGAGCTACCTTTAGAGAGGAAATCTACACACGGCCTACGGCAGTGCTGCCAGACTTTTCCACCAAAGCTCTCCTAACTAAGGGGTGGGAAGTCCTAGCCCTGACCATCTACAAACATTCTGAGGTCTCAAGGTTTATCTTTAAAATCTCCACAATTCATGTAATTTCATTGCGATGTAATGTATTTCCAAGTTTATTTTAATATAACCAACACTTACTGAATACTACTTGCTAAGAATTTTACATAAATTACCTTACTTCCCACAATAATAGGCCCTATTTCTATCACTATTTTGTAGTGAGGAAACTTCACCACAGAAAAATAAAGCAATATATATATATTTTTGCGCTGCACGGGCCTCTCACTGTTGTGGCCTCTCCCGTTGCGGAGCACAGGCTCCGGACGTGCAGGCTCAAGCAGCCATGGCTCATGGGCCCAGCCACTCCGCGGCATGTGGGACCTTCCTGGACTGGGGCACGAACCCCCGTTCCCTGCATCAACCACTGCGCCACCAGGGAAGCCCTAAGCAATGTTCTTAAGCTTATGAAATGGAGATGGGATTTAAGCCACACAAGTTTCTATTTGTTCTTCTCCAGTATATTACACTACACTGTTTTAAATCACTTTTCAGTTAAATGAGTTAACTCTTCCTCCTCTAGTTGCTTAAGTCAGAGGTCAGCAAACCTTTTCTGTAAAGGGCCATGTAATACATTTGATAGGCTTTGTGGACCATATATGGTCTTTGCTGGCTACTACAACTCAGTTCTTCCACTGTAGTGTCACAGCAGCCATACACGATCCTTAAACGAACGACGTGGCTGTATTCCAGTAAAATTATATTTACTGAAACGGGTGGCAGGCAGGTTTGGGCGATAGCTTGTAAACTCTTAATGTAAGTAAAATTCCTGTTCCAGACTGAATGCATATTTATCTTGTGGTTTTGTATAATTGCCTCTACTAGTTTGAGAACAGGTCATAAGAAAACATTAAAAAAAAAAGAAGCCAATGCCAAAAGGTAAGGGAAAGAGATTTGACTTTTCTATCTATCCTTTACCAACTAATTGAATGATGATGACAGGGAACCTATATGTTCCTCCCCCTATTCCCTCAGCCATGGGTCCTCTGCTTCCACTGGGCCCAGGGACATTTCCTCAGCCTCTGGCATCCTGGACAGGCCACAGCGGGTCTTCCCATCACCTGTGACTCTCATCATGTAGGTGGTTGCCCCTTATCTTTCCACCTAATTGGAATCTACCCCTGGAGTCCAGTGAATTTACTAATTATCCCTTCTACATCTTTTATGTCATATCCCTCTGTCTTTGCTCATGTTAGGAAAATTGTCCCTCTCTCTCTGTTCACTGATTCCAATAACTAATTCAAAAAATACTTTACTACATTCCTAGTTCAAAATTCCTAGTCCTTTGATTCACCTCTAAAATATCATTTTTTGAACATGCCAACTATACTTGTGTATTCTGTTTCAACTGTCGACTCACGTATTTCAAACACTACAACACTAATACCATAAAAGAATTAAGAGAATCCCTTAAGAGCTCATTGTCACTGGATAAAACTGGTAACTGGCAAAAGTAGTTAAGATTGATTTTAGGGATTTAGCTTTGTTTTTATGCTCTGAATGATGAGAGTAAAGGGTAACCTTCTCTTTCACACAGAACTGGAAGGTAAAGGTTATTCCATCGTTCGACACTAATGACAGTTTGGGGTTCAAAATAAAGAAGCTGAGGTAGAAAAATGTCATGGGGAGACTGAAATGTCTAAGCGTAATAAAATAATGTACAGAAAATAAAATGAAATAGGAATGACATTACAAATTCCTGTTAAGAAAGAATGTCATTGATTGGTAAGTGTTTCTTAAATAATTTCGTGAAAAAGAATAAGATATTCAAATTATTCATGTTTCTTTCATGTTACCAAGATCTTCACTGAGACCACGCAGGAGGAAAAAACTGTCAGGATATGTATGCTCAGGGCAGTCTGTTGCTTTCTCTTTAGTTTTTCATTGCTGTTCTTTCACTCCTCTTTGGGTTTCGTCACCGTGCTCACGCTGTCTCACTCTTCTCTCTGTTGGTGGCAATAGTGTCCTCTCTATGATTTCTTCACTTCTTTTTTAAAGAAAGTTGAAAAGGTCCCCTTATTCAATTTTTTTTTGCCTTTACCTTGTTGCTGTTTGTGCCTTATTTCTCTCAAGTTGGCTAATAATAATATACAGTTGACCCTTGAACGACACTAGCTTGAACCGCGAGGGTCCTCTCATACTCAGATTTCAATAGTAAATACTATAGCTCTACACCATCCAGGGTTGGTTGAATCCCCGGACGCAGAACCAGGGATATGGAGGAACCAGGGATAAGGAGGGTCAACTATAAGTTACATGTGGGTCTGCACCTCTAACCCCAGCGGTGTTCAGGGTCAACTGCATTCCAATTTTTAAAAATTGATTTACCAAAAGAGATTCTGAAAATGCTGTTTGAAGAATCTGTCTCTCTTAGGACAGAATGTTATAGACAATATGTAACTTCATTTTTAAGCAAGTATTCAGAGTGGTTTCATTGCTCAAAGTGAGAGTTCAGAGTAAAGAAATACAGTCACCAATGAGGAGTTAATGTCTTTTAAAGAAAATAAATCACACAAAGGATATTCAATAGTTACATCAGTGTGGCAAATGATGCATATTCCACGCACTTCCAGGAAATGCACAATGCACACTCACGCATTAGAGCCTCTGAGAAGGCCTGCGCAAAGAAACGTGTTATATTCGAACAGTACCCCCAAACTTGTCTGACCCTTGAAACTTTTACCCCCAATACCTGTTACCATCCCTTAGAACTATTTCACGGAAAGCTGCCAGAGAAACTTTTGGAGAACTACTTAATAGCTTATTAAATTTAAGAGGCAATTTAAAATTTAGCTACATCCTGATGTATTTCTTCATATTCCTTCTGGAAATTCCTAATACAGTTGAATATATCCATCTAATACTACGGTTGAATACAATTCCTAATTCCTGACTGAATATATCAGCATTGATAGATGCTACAGTGAAAAATAAGAAGTTATTAGACAGTAATGAAAGCAAGCTTGGAACTATTTATCAATGACCACAATAAATTCACAATGATCAGGGTGGAGCCTAGCCCTGCTTTTGCCATTAACTAACAGTGTGACTCTGGAGTAGAGATTTAAAGTCTGGGAGCTTTGACTCATTTACATGTAAAGTGGGGCTAGACCTGCTCCATCTACGCAACCGGTACATTCGGAGAACAAAGGACTCAAGATCAAGACCGAGAAGAATTTCTCATAAACAATGAAGTTTTATAAAAGCAGAGAAAGTTATAAAAGTATAAAAAAGGAATATATCTCAAATAGAGACTCAGTTTCCTTACATATCCACACTAAATGCCACTATGATTTCTGCCTTTCTTGAACTCTGAGTAGAATACTGTCTTATAATCGCTAAAGATCTCATTTTACATAGTCAGAAAACTAATTTTTGTTTAGCCACTAATCATAATAATGTATCACCAATTTTTTTTCAGAAAACGAGGCAAAAATAAGAAATTCAGAAAACTTTGTTTAAAAGAAGAAAAGATTTATTGCAAAGTGGTTTGTGAGTAGTGCGTACCACCTTACTCAAGGCTCTATTATGAACCCATCTGTGGCAACTCTTCATTCCCAGTGAGTAAAGACAGTAGGGGTCTATATTCTCTCAGTCCTTCATTAAACTATTGATCCCTTTAGCATTATCCATAATGTTCCAGCAGCTCAGCACGTCAACTGGTGAAGTGCTGGTCTCTCACTCCTTTCAATAACTTGCGCACTTTATGGAGAAGAAGTCATAATGATTTATTTACCTGACACTTTCCAGTCCGGATGTCGTACAGGGCCACTGAACCATGGCGAGCTCCAACTGCTATTCTGTGATTCCGCTCATAATAGCTGACCATGTAGAACCTGGATTGAACATTTGAACAACAAAAAAACAAAAAACAGGTGAGATGACCTGCACATCAAAGTGGATAGCAACACACTTCAAAGATTAAAGCCAGCTCTGATATATATTTTTAAATAACTATATGTATATCTGTAATTAATATATTGAGATTTTCCAAAAATGTTTCATTGTAATAATTCTTAAAATCAACTGAAAGAAAAAGGATGCAGAATACCGCTTAGGCCTGTTAATGATTATTTTCAATAGAAAACAACTTCTTAACTACAAACACCATTGAATTTTGAAACAAGAGATAAGGGTCACATACAAAAAAGATTAAACATGAAAACTCAGTTTTGCTACAGTGACTATTCTGCAAATATTTCTATTTGAACAGAAATAGAAAAGATGAAAAGTCTTATATATTCCATCTAATTATGTTCTCATGGTTTATTACAGTATTAAGGAATACAAAATACTTTCCAGCAGGACAGTCATAAAAAAGCTGCATAAGTATGAAGCTTAAACGTTCATATCAATAATTTAGAATGAAATCAGAAAGTTATCCACCAAAAAGTTATCTGGCAAATTCTCTAGAATTTCCACATTTAGCAGTTTATCTAAATGATAACTGTGACTATTGGTAGTATAAATAAGCATATTTGGTGATTTGGCATTGCATGAAAATAGGATTTAGGGAGGAGGCCTTGAAGGTCGTAAAAGGTTGATTTATTTTTATTTGTTTACTTTTCTAGATTAATTTTCATGATGATCAAGTATTCGAATTCCTGATCTATGCTTTGTTATGATTTAATGGCCATATGGCAAGAGCCTGGGAAGGTAAGGATAAAAATTATTAGAAGTGTAAATAAGGTATGATTTTATGTCCCCAAAGAGTTTTGAATATGCCTTCCCATTATCTAGTCCTATTGTCTCAGTGAGCATTACCCAGATAAATAAGTGGCCTACCCTCAATATTTCTGAGGATATTACATCAATTCTACTACACATTCCTTGCCATTTTTCTCTTTGATTCCCCGCTACTAATCTAAATTTTCTGCTATTATTTTTTTAAAAGACAGGATGGGGAGGCAAAACAAATGACAGAAAAGAAATATCATTTCTCTAATGCTTTCTTGAGGTTGATGTAGAGTAAAAAAACTAGTAGGGCATAGGACTCCATTTCTGAAATTCTGGTAAGAGAGGCAGAGAGAGAGAGGGAGAGAAGATATTTGTGAGCATTTTGAAACCAGGGACAGTCTGACACAGCCATTTTGGCATTAACAGACATTATGACATTCATCCATATTTTATAAATCTGGAAAACAAGCTATTAAGTGTTTAAACTTTTTGTTTGATACTTATTACCAAGGAATGGATTCAATAATACTTCTGTCCTATCCCTAAGCCTCACTCAATGAGGCAACTTTTTTCCTCTTCAGTGGAAGATGAATGCTTCATTTCTAGTTACATGGAAGATACTACTTTAGGATGTCCTGCTGGTTTTTGCTGTGCTCAGGTATGGGATGTTCTGTTTGCATACAGGTTTGAGGGAAGGAAGAGGAGTGGAGGCTCCTGACACATATGAAGCTTCCCCACTATTAAGTGGTTAGTAAAAAGTTTCTTAAAAGCTTTTCTTGTCTAAAGCATCCTATTACTGCCCTCGGTAGAAAAGGCAGGAATCAGCAATCAGCATTCAAAATGTAATGTTTCCATAGTCAAAAATAAGAGGTTTAGAAGAGTTTAAAAATGTTTACTATTACGTTATTCAATGACAGTGGTCTAAGTATTGGGCATCAGTATATATCTATATGTATGCCTATGTCTACATCTACATCTAAACACACATAAGCCCACACAATTTAAATCCTATTAGAGTATCATGGAATATAATAGCTAACAAATGTTTTAACAAATATCTATTCTGTGCAGGTTAATAGCCACAGGAAAATAACATTTCCAGAGGTATTTTCTTGTCCACTATTAAACTTTGCACAGACATAACAGTTGTATTGCCCAAATCCTACTGTGAAACATGAATATAATTACCCCTCAAAATAATCCTCTTCAAAACAAACCGTTGGTAAAATACATTTATGTTGACCAAAATTTTACTTAAACTCAAATCTAAAAGTTTTGTTACACTGACCATTTTCTATGCTCTGGATATCAACCTTCTATATCATCCTTCTATATTATCTACAGACACGATTATTTATGGGAGAAAAAAAAGATCAAATCTATTCTTGGTATCAAATCTTTAGTCTGCCTGAAAGGACCATATATTACAGGTCTGCATTTTTCATTCTTTGCAATTTACTACTAGGCTAATACTCCTAAAATATCTTAAAGAATTCTGGACAGTGAAGGTCTCATGGCATGTTTTTAATCTTTGGATTTCTTGTGAAACTTTTTATTTCTTTAACAGTCTCTCCTTTAACAGAGGAAATCCAAGGTATGTATGCAGTCACTTCCCAAGTATCCACTCTGGGGACTGGCTGCAGTGAGCCTAACTCTTCTGAGGGTTTCTAGAGCCCACCATGCACCCAGACTACTCTTCTCCTGAAACCAGTTCTCCAATGGGGGGCTGTCAAGATTTAAGGATGGTGCAATACACATTACTTGACCCTACCCCAAAAAGTATCAATGGATTGCAGAGCAGGATCCATCCTAGTTCTTAAGACTATTCTAGTCTTGACCTGACCCCACATGGGAGTCTTGAATTCCTCCAAAATTTGGGGGGAGGGCTCTCAGAGTAAGGGTTCACCTGTGCTGAGCCTTCTGGAAATGGTATCTCAGTCTCTAGTTCACTGCATTGATAATATGCGCTTGGGCAGTATTTCTTGGGCAACAACCTGCCACGAATCTTTCTGTTATACTCAAGTTACAACAAAGGTTTTCCTCTATTCGGCCCACAACAAGGAAACTGTTAAGTCAGAGGAAACATTACCACTCAAGTATATGAAAGACGAATAAAGTGGAATTGAATAACGTTGCAAAATGTATTTCTTGCTGGGGCTGCGGTGGTCATCATCCAAAAATTTTGAAGTCACTGATCTCCTTGCTTTCATTACTGTCCACGTGCAGCCAGAGTGATCCTTTTCAGCCATAAATCAGATCACCTCTCCTGTGTGTTCACAACCGTCCTTCAAGATCTGGCCCTATGTGATCTGGCCCTAACACCTCTCGGACTTCCTATTCCCTTTGCTCGCTCTGCTCTGGTCATACTGATCTCCTTATGCTTTCGTGAATATTCCAAGAGTGTACCCACTTCGGAGTTTAACGTTTGCTATTCCCTCTGCTTGAAAATCTCATCTGCCCGGTATCTCCAGGGCTTGTGCCCTTGCTTCATCTAGGTCTCTGTCCCAAGGTTATCTTGATAAGGAAGGCCTTTATGGGCCATCCTATTTAATACAGCAGCCTTTCCTCCACTACTCTTGAGTCCAATATCCTATTTTTTCTTTATTGTATTTATCATCTCTTTGATATTAAACAATAATTTTTTGTTTATTGCTTGTTTCCCTCCATCAGAGACTTTTTGTGTATGAATACATAAACAGGGTCCAATCAGCAGCATACAGCAGTACAAAGTTTAATGCTGTAAGAAGTCCAAATCACTATGCTTATCCTTCAGTGACTACTTTATAAACTAGGCTAAACATATCAAGTTTTAAGACCACTGAATATTTCATAAGGTCTAAAATAATAATTGGTATAACAACAAAGGAAATAAAAACTGTCTATAAAAGTTAGGCAGAAATCAAGAAACAGAAAGCAGCCCCATGACCCTTCTAAAAAATGTATTTTCAGTTGAGACAAACAATTGCAGATTTACAAAAAGATATCTGTAAAGGCCCTTGAAGTCTGAGTACATTGCATGAGACTGACAGTTGCATAATGGAAATTATTTAATTATGTCTTGGGGAACTAGAAAAGATTACTTGGTCTGAAACTCAAGAAGGCAAATATAGGTCTAAATAATGATACATACAATAAAGCATGTATTTTTGGTATAAATGTTCTGGGAACTAAAATTATTTTAAGAATTTGCCAGGTATTTATATAGGCACACATAAATTTCACTGAACATGGTATCACAAAAAACATAATTAAAAGAAATAATCAATTATCGATCATTACTAAATAATAGGTTATTATATTTCTCCAAAGCATATTTGTGACATCAACTCCTCAGAAGTAACACACAACAGGGTGCCACCCACCCATAACTGGGCGGTTTATGATGTGAAACACAAATGTGTATTGGGTCCACTCCAGGGCAGGATCCTGGAGCAAATCATGTTGCTTAAGGAGTTTGCCAAGCACCCAATACCTAAATCTAAACAACTTTGGTATTCTCTACTTATAGTCTCCCTTGAATTAATGACCTTTTTTATTTTTATTAAAAATGGCCCTCAAATAAGAGAAATTTGTGTGAAACTTAAATGTCAATTTCGAAAAATATAGGAAGAGGAAACATGCAACTCTCAACAGAGATATGATTAGGAGAAAGACAGAAACCTGTAAAATCACTTCTCAACTATGACTTTGATAATATGCTATGATTTCAGGATGTTAATACTGTATATAGTGTCCTTGAGCATTAAAATACAACAAGGAACACTCTTCAACTAATCCAAAATTCATCTCCAGCTAAAATGAGCCCATCTAAAATCAAGGATGTAAGGAATAGAATGTATGAGCTATAAGTACGATTTATAACTAGTTACAAGTCACTACTACTGAGGACAAACTGTGTAACAGGCACTGTCCTGAGAACTGGTATATGTATTTCCAGGAGTAGCTGAGGTATTAGGAGCAATTCTTATCTAGTTGCTTTTACAAATTCTTGATGTTGATTTAAATAGTTCAAAACTTTGGACTCTTTGTTTAAAAGGTATTAAGGTAATATGCACTTGTAAAAACCACCACTAATATGTATTAGCGTATATGTATATGTACATATTAGTGTATATGTAGTATATATGTATACATAAAATATATGCATATATGTATGCATACAAGTGCATTTTACAATATACACTTGTAAAAAACCACCACTAATATGTATTAGTGGATATGTATATATTAGTGTATATGTATACATATACATATATGTATATAGTAAAAAGTAAGTCTTTCCTCTCATACCCCCTCCTTCACCAAGGGTTAATTACTGTTAACAATTTGGTGGATCTTCCCAGCTTTTTCTAATGTTTATTACAAAAATAGTATCATATTACATCTATTATTCTACAACTTCCTTTTCTTCCCTCAATAGTTCATGGAACATCCTCCCACATCAGTATAAATGAATCCACATCATCCTTTCTCACACCTGCATTGTACCCCTGTGCATTCATACTCCATTATTTAACTCTTCCCTTTCTGACATTTAAGTTATATTAAACATAGATTCTTGTATACATAGGTGAGTATTTTTGTAGGATAGATTCCCCAAAGCAACATTCTGGATTAAAGCATACACACATTTTATTTTATTTTATTATTTTAAAATTTTTATTTATTTATTGGCTGTGGTGGGTTTTCATTGCTGGGTGCGGGCTTTCTCTAGTTGCGGCAAGCAGGGGCTACTCTTCGTTGTGGTGTGCAGGCTTCTTACTACAGTGGCTAGTCTTGTTGTGGAGCACAGGCTCTAGGCGCAGGGGCTTCAGCAGTTGTGGCACACGGGCTCAGCAGTTGTGGCTTGAGGGCTCTAGAGCACAGGCTCAGTAGTTGTAGCACATGGGCTTAGTTGCTCCGTGGCATGTGGGATCTTCCTGGGCCAGGGCTTGAATCCGTGTCCCCTGCATTGGCAGGCGGATTCTTAACCACTGCGCCACCAGGGAAATCCAAGCATACACACATTTAAAATTTTGATTACCTTCAATTCCCCGTAAAAGGGTGACCCCACTTGATATTATCAAATTTTCTACTTTTTTCGCCAATACAAGGAAAAATTGCTATCACATTTTTGTTTTAATTTGCATGAAATAACTTTTTAGATTGGTTCATTTGATTGCACTCTGCAGGATATGCATGCAGATTTTTTATATTAATGAAAACAAAATTTATTTAAAATCTAATCAACACACTGCATCCCTTTATTCATCGTGCACACTTGATGAGGAGAGAGACTCCTCAATATCCATGATGTGCTCCCAATAACCCATGGACAAGATCTGAGCCCTAAACACAGGCAAAGCTGTTCTGCAGGAAAGAACAGTAGTCCTTCTGTAGTGGAGCAACGTACAGTTTGACAACGAGAAGGTACCAATGACAACACCCTTGTCCCCTTTTTGGCCAGGATGGGATGGGAAAGAGCTCTTCTGAGGGCGCCCACGTGAGAACCAGGAGTCGGTTCTCAGAGCACTGCTCAACAGCCCTCAGGGATGTCAGAGCTGCAACCAAGGGGGGCACTTTGTAGAGGAGGAAACACCTTGCAGACATGTTTGTACACCTCCCCCGACAGAACTCCGGTCTCCATGCTGCTGATATGTTTGAACGATTCAGAGACACGAAAGTGGCTTTGGTGAAGGCACCAGCTCAAGGGGAGCTGTGTTAGTTTTGGGGGGTGTGAGCAGTGGAGGGTGGGGGAATGTTTTCTAGAAGTGCTTCATTCCAGTGACGGGCACTAGTTCAAAAGACAAAATGTAAAGAGACCTCATTCTGGGATGGTGATGGACACTGGCAAATTCCACTTAAGAGTCACAACTTCCCACTCAGCATCTTGCACACTGTAAAATCATCAATAGGTGTTCATCGCCTGAATACCACCACTAGGTATTTAATTGGTGAACTACTTTCCTTCTGAAAAAACTTGCTATAGGCATGCTGTAGCTGGGGTGTTAGAAGGAGAACTGGAAGCAGAGTTTCTGCAAGGAAAAATACCACGCCTGTTGAGGGTGTATTGTATGATGGCTGAAAGACACGTCTCTTATCACCTGACTCTTCCACCTACTAATTGTGTGACCTTGAGCAAATCAGGTAACTTATCTATGCCTCAGCTTCCTCATCCATAAAATGGGAACAATAATAGCACCTGATATAATTGTCATGAGGACTAAATGAGTTAATACATGTAAAGTTCTTAGAACCATTCCTGGCACATAATAAGTACTTACTATAGTAAGTACACACTTTAGTAGCTATAATAATTATCATCATCATCACCATTTGCATCTCTGAATATACACCACAGAAAGGATATAAAAGGTGTAGTTGTTTTGCTATTTTCCTAGGGCAAGTAAGTGCTAATAACATGCTAACAAATAAGGGAAATGAGTTCCCCCAAATATTTTAAACTTGCCTATTCCTTAAACACTTGTGATTTGCAGATATAACCTGATAACAACAAATTATCTCAGTTTCAGCTTAAAGTTGCTAATACAAATGATATAGACTTTGGTTTGCAACTCTTCTCTGTATCATTTCCAACAGTGTGAAAATTTAATATTCTTCCTGTTATACAGTGAAATGGAATACTTCCGGAAGCTTTAGAGATTTGTTTTCTCATCAAGAACTTTAATATTGAAAGACAGTCATCTGTTGGGGAGTTTTTAGGACTAGGGATATGGACTAAAATGGTTTTAGAAGGATTTCTACTCATGTGAGTGTAGGAGTAACATCTATGTTTATTATAAAAGGCATCCTATAAAATAGTAATTAATTTAAGAATTTTACTGGAAGTTAGGATAGACGCTGTTTTACATCCCATTATTGTTATCATCATCCAAGATAAGCACAAACCAAAGATTTGGAGGAGGTTTTTAAAAAAAATGAGCTCATGCACTGTTCTAAGTAGACAGTATTCATTTTCTTACTGGATTTTAAGTGCCCATTTAGAATGAACAGAGCTGATTCAGCTTTTCACTTGAAAAGCAGAATCAATCAGTCCGTCTACATAATAACAAAGTTTAAGAAAAGGTAAACTATGTCTGAAAATACAGACTTTTAACTCTTTGTCTGGATTTTTTTCCCTCATTCAGTTCAAAACTTTAAATACTTATTTTACTCTGAATTTTTTGTATCTTATCTATGTTATAGCTTTAATGTCTTCCCAATGATTTTTAAAATTTGAATTATTCTAATATAGCACATCCAATTTTAAAGGAATACACACTGTAAAAAAGAAACAGAGACTATAGAAAAATAAACAGTTAAGAAAGGAAAGTTATCCTTTACGACAAACCCCCTCCACCACCCGAGGTAACCATAAGAAACACTTTGGGGTGTGTCTTTCCAGACTTTTTCCCCACTTCATATGTATATCTGCATGTACATGCCTGAATATCAATCCTTACATACAGTTTTCTGCTTCAAAAATGATTTTATTTTACATACTTTTCTGAAACTTTGCTAGTTTCTCTTTAAATTTATCTTATACTGGCATCTTTCCACGTCAGTAGAAATGGATTGCCCTCAACCTTTTTAATGGCTGTATGGTATGCCACTGTGCCAGTATCTTTCAATGGAAGAACTGTTGGTAAGCAATAATTACATCTAGAGGATGCTGGTGAATAAAAGTGTTTTAACATAGGGTTTCCCTGGCGGCACAGTGGTTGGGAGTCCGCCTGCTGATGCAGAGGACACAGGTTCGTGCCCCGGTCTGGGAAGATCCCACATACCGCGGAGCGGCTGGGCCCGTGAGCCATGGCCGCTGAGCCTGCGCGTCTGGAGCCTGTGCTCCGCGACAGGAGGGGCCACAGCAGTGAGGGGCCCGCGTACCGCAAAAGAAAAAAAAAAAAAGTGTTTTAATATAAAGTACATTTTCTATGAAAATCATATTAAAAGGCCAATTGAGAGATAATCAGTTAAATCCAGGAAAACCATAAAAAATACTTTAAATTTCAATGTCTATACTACAAAGACTTAGGTGATTTATCCATTTACAGTAAATTAGAGAAATTTACATCCTGAGTTCTTTAAAGTTAGTTTCCTCCTTACTCCTACTCCTGTCTTTTTAATTCCTACTAAGAAGTCCAAGTAGCTAAGACATCAAATATATTGCTCGGGTCTATGATTGAGAATTTCTTTTTTTTTTTTTTTTTTTTTTTTGAGAATTTCTTCATTCTTAGGTTCCACTAAATCAGAGGTTCTCCACCAAGTGTGGTCTGCGGATGCCTTGGGGGCCTTATGCTCCTATTGGGAAGTGTGTGAGATCAAAACTATTTTTGTAAAACTCCTGAGATGTCATATGATCTTTTCATTGTGTTGAACTGGCACTGATGGTATACAGTGATGGGTAAAACTGCTGGTCCTTCAGTCTGAATCAAGGCAGTGGCACCAAACTGTACTAGGCATCATTATACACTTCACTGCCATGCACTGGTAGTAAATAAAACAACAAAGTGTTTCCACTTAAGAATATCCTTGATGAAGCAGTAAAAATTATTAATCTTATTTAAATTTTGACCCTTGAGTACATGTTGTTTTATTATTCACTGTGACAGAATGGGAAGTATACATAAAGCACTTCTAATGTCAACGGAAGTATGATTGGTGTCTCAGGGGAAAACGCTTGGAAGACTGAGGTGCAAGCTTAACTAGCTGTTTCTTCACTTTCACTGAAAGTATAACCAAAAGAGAAACTATGATTATTTGGACTCGGGTATTTGGCAGACATTTTCTTGAAACTGCTTTGTTCCCATCCAGGAAAGCAACTGACAGAATTTGTTGCCAATGATAAAATTCAAGCTTTCAAGTAGAAATTTTGGAAAATAGAATCTGGCTTCCCAATACTCACTGACTTTTTTTTTTATGAGATCAGCAGCGATATTAGCAAATAAGAGTTCTGATATTGTGGATTGCAACGTGACAGTATATGGAGAATTTACATATAATTCAAACCAAGATTTTCCAAAGACAAGTGCATAATGTTATAAAATCATGCATGGGTGAAAGACACACTCAAAAAACCACTCAAAGACCCACCCAATGGATGGAACGTAACAGTATGAAAAGTTCATGAAAATGACAAATTCCACATTGCAGCTAACCTTTAAAAAACGATTACATGTTGAGTTTTGGTGAACTACCAAAGAAGATGCACAATTATTTTAAAAGACTATTGAAATATGACTCCCTTTCTCAATTATATATCTATGCAAGGCCAGATTTTCACCATGAACTTCAACTAAAACAACATATGGCAACAGATTAAAGACATGTGCAGATATAAAAATCCATCTGTCTTCTATTAAGCCAGACATTAAAGAAATCTGCAAAAATGTTAAGCAATGCTACATTTCTCAGTAGTTTTTCTGTTTTGGCAAGTAGTTATTTTTCACAAAAATGAGTTTTTATATCAACACGAATTGAGTTTTTTATTATTAAATAAGTCAATAAATATTATTTTAAAAATCTCAGTTTTCATTTCTAATATATTAAAAATCTATAGATACAACTTTTATAAACAAAAATTCTTCACGGTCTTCAATTTTTAAGGGGTTCTGAGACCAAAAGTTTGAGAACCACTACACTCAAGTTTGAAATGCATCTGGCAATCAAAAAGTTGTTTGGAGGATTTGAGAAGATGGCGGAAGACTAAGACGCGGAGATCACCTTCCTCCCCACAAATACGTCAGAAATCCACCTACACATGGAACAACTCCTACAGAACACCTACTGAACGCTGGCAGAAGACCTCAGACCTCCCAAAAGGCAAGAAACTCCCCACGTACCTGGGTAGGGCAAAAGAAAAAGAAAAAACAGAGACAAAAGAATAGGTATGGGACCTGCAACAGTGGGAGGGAGCCGTGAAGGAGGAAAGGTTTGCACTCACTAGGAAGCCCCTTCGCAGGCGGAGACTAAGGGTGGCGGAGGGGGAAGCTTCGGTTCCGCGGAGGAGGGCGCAGCAACAGGGGTGCAGAGGGAAAAGTGGAGAGAGTCCCGCACAGAGGATCGGTGCCGACCAGCACTCACCAGCCTGAGAGGCTTGTCTGCTCACCCGCCGGGGCGGCCGGGCCTGATGCTGAGGCTCAGGCTTCGGTCGGAGCGCAGGGAGAGGACTGGGGTTGGCGGCGTGAACAAAGCCTGTAGGGGGTTAGTGCGCCACGGCTAGCCGGGAGGGAGTCTGGGAAAAAGTCTGGAGCTGCTGAAGAGGCAAGAGACCATTGTTTCAGGGTGCGTGAGGAGAGGAGATTCAGAGCACCACCTAAACAAGCTCCAGAGACGGGGGTGAGCCACGGCTATCAGCGCAGACACCAGAGACAGGCATGGGACGCTAAGGCTGCTGCTGCCGCCACCAAGAAGCCTGTGTGCGAGCACAGGTCACTTGCCACACCCCTCTTCCGCAGAGCCTGTGCAGCCCGCCACTGCCAGGGTCCCGGGATCCAGGGACAACTTCCCTGGGAGAATGCACGGCGCGCTTCAGGCTGATGCAACATCACGCTGGCCTCTGCCGCCGCAGGCTCGCCCCGCACTACGTCCCCCTCCCTCCCCCGGGCCTGAGTGAGTCAGAGCCCCCGAATCAGCGGCTCCTTTAACCCCGTCCCGTCTGAGCGAAGAACAGACGCCCTCGGGCGACCTACACGCAGAGGCGGGTCCAAATCCAAAGCTGAACCCCAGGAACTGTGCGAACACAGAAGAGACAGGGAAATTTCTCCCAGCAGCCTCAGGAGCAGCGGATTAAATCTCCACAATCAACTTGATGAACCCTACATCTGCAGAATACCTGAATAGACAATGAATCATCCCAAATTGAGGAGGTGGACTTTGGGAGCAAGATATATTATTTTTTCCCCTTTTCCTCTTTTTCCGTGTGGATGAAAGGCTCTTGGTGCTCCAGCCAGGCGTCAGGGCTGTGCCTCTGAGGTGGGACAGCCAACTTCAGGACACTGGTCCACAAGAGACCTCCCAGCTCCACATAATATCAAACGGTGAAAATCTCCCAGAGATCTCCATCTCAACACCAAGACCCAGCTTCACTCAACGACCAGCAAGCTACAGTGCTGGACACCCTATGCCTGACAACTAGCAAGACAGGAACACAGCCCCATCCATTAGCAGAGAGGCTGCCTAAAATCATAATAAGGCCACAGACACCCCAAAACACACCACCAGACGTGCACCTGCCCACCAGAAAGACAAGACCCAGCCACATCCACCGGAACACAGGAACTAGTACCCTCCATCAGGAAGCCTACACAAGTCACTGAACCAACCTTAGCCATGGGGAACAGACACCAAAAACAACGGGAACTACGAATTTGCAGCCTGTAAAAAGGAGACTCCAACCACAGTAACTTAAGCAAAACGAGAAGACAGAAAAGCACACAGCACATGAAGGAGCAAGGTAAAAACCAACCAGACCTAACAAATGAATAGAATATAGGCAGTCTACCTGAAAAAGGATTCAGAATAATGATAGTAAAGATGATCCAAAATCTTGGAAATAGAATAGAGAAAATGCAAGAAACATTTAACAAGGACCTAGAAGAACTAAAGAGCAAACAAGCAATGATGAACAACACAATAAATGAAATTAAAAATACTCTACAAGGGGTAAATAGCAGAATAACTGAGGCAGAAGAATGGATAAGTGACCTGGAAGATAAAATAGTGGAAATAACTACTGCAGAGCAGAATAAAGAAAAAAGAATGAAAAGAACTGAGGACAGTCTCAGAGACCTCAGAGACAACATTAAACGCAGCAATATTGGAATTATAAGGGTCCCAGAAGAAGAAGAGAAAAAGAAAGGGACTGAGAAAATATTTGAAGAGATTATAGTTGAAAACTTCCCTAATATGGGAAAGGAAACAGTTAATCAAGTCCAGGAAGCACAGAGAGTCCCATACAATAAATCCAAGGAGAAACATGCCAAGACACATATTAATCAAACTATCAAAAATTAAATACAAAGAAAACACATTAAAAGCAGCAAGGGAAAAACAACAAATAACACACAAGGGAATCCCCATAAGGTTAACAGCTGATCTTTCAGCAGAAACGCTGCAAGCCAGAAGGAAGTGGCAGGACATATTTAAAGTGATGAAGGAGAAAAACCAACAAGCAAGATTACTCTACCCAGCAAGGATCTCATTCAAATTCAACAGAGAAATTAAAACATTTACAGACAAGCAAAAGCTGAGAGAGTTCAGCACCACCAAACCAGCTTTACAACAAATGCTAAAGGAACTTCTCCAGGCAAGAAACACAAGAGAAGGAAAAGACCTACAATAATAAACCCAAAACAATTAAGAAAATGGGAATAGGAACATACATATCGATAATTACCTTAAATGTAAATGGATTAAATGCTCCCACCAAAAGACACAGACCGGCTGAATGGATACAAAAACAAGACCCATATATATGCTGTCTACAAGAGACCCACTTCAGACCTAGGGACACATACAGACTGAAAGTGAGGGAATGGAAAAATATATTCCATGCAAATGGAAATCAAAGGAAAGCTGGAGTAGCAATTCTAATATCAGACAAAATAGACTTTAAAATAAAGGCTATTACAAGAGACAAAGAAGGATACTACATAATGATCAAGGGATCGATCCAAGAAGAAGATATAACAATTGTAAATATTTATACACCCAACATAGGAGCACCTCAATACATAAGGCAAATACTAACAGCCATAAAAGGGGAAATCGACAGTAACAGATTCATAATATGGGACTTTAACACCCCACTTTCACCAATGGACAGATCATCCAAAATGAAAATAAGTAAACACAAGCTTTAAATGATACATTAAACAAGATGGACTTATTTGATATTTATAGGACATTCCATCCAAAAACAACAGAATACACTTTCTTCTCAAGTGCTCATGGAATATTCTCCAGGATACATCATATCTTGGGTCACAAATCAAGCCTTGGTAAATTTAATAAAATTGAAATCGTATCAAGTATCTTTTCTGACCACAACACTATGAGACTAGATATCAATTACAGGAAAAGATCTGTAGAAAATACAAACACATGGAGGCTAAACAATACACTACTTAATAACAAAGCGATCACTGAAGGAACCGAAGAGGAAATCAAAAAATACCTAGAAACAAATGACTACGGAGACACGACAACCCAAAACCTATGGGATGCAGCAAAAGCAGTTCAAAGAGGAAAGTTTATAGCAATACAATCCTACCTTAAGAATCAGGAAACATCTCAAATAAACAACCGAATCTTGAACCTAAAGCAATTAGAGAAAGAAGAACAAAAATACCCCAAAGTTAACAGAAGGAAAGAAATCATAAAGATCAGATCAGAAATAAATGAAAAACAAATGAAGGAAATGATAGCAAAGATCAATAAAACTAAAAGCTGGTTCTTTGAGAAGATAAACAAAATTGATAAACCATTAGCCAGACTCATCAAGGAAATAAGGGAGAAGACTCAATAGAATCAGAAATGAAAAAGGAGAAGTAACAACTGACACTGAAGAAATACAAAGGATCATGAGAGATTACTACAAGCAACTCTATGCCAATAAAATGGACAACCTGGAAGAAATGGACAAATTCTTAGAAATGCACAACCTGCCAAGACTGAACCAGGAAGCAATAGAAAATATGAACAGACCAATCACAAGCACTGAAATTGAAACTGTGATTAAAAATCTTCTAACAAACAAAAGCCCAGGACCAGATGGCTTCACAGGCGAATTCTATCAAACATTTAGAGAAGAGCTAACACCTATCCTTCTTAAACTCTTCCAAAATGTAGCAGAGGGAGGAACACTCCCAAACTCATTCTATGACACCACCATCACCCTGATTCCAAAACCAAACACAAATGTCACAAAGAAAGAAAACTACAGGCCAATATCACTGATGAACATAGATGCAAAAATCCTCAACAAAATACTAGCAAACAGAATCCAACAGCACATTTAAAGGATCATACACCATGATCAAGTGGGGTTTATTCCAGAAGGCAAGGATTCTTCAATATATGCAAATCAATCAACGTGATACACCATATTAACAAATTGAAGGTGAAAAACCATATGATCATCTCAATAGATGCAGAAAAAGCTTTCGACAAAATTCAACGCCCATTTATGATAAAAGCCCTGCAGAAAGTAGGCATAGAGGGAACTTTCCTCAATAAAGGCCATCTATGACAAACCCACAGCCAACATCGTCCTCAATAGTGAAAAACTGAAAGCATTTCCACTAAGATCAGGAACAAGACAAGGTTGCCCACTCTCACCACTATTATTAAACATAGTTTTGGAAGTGTTAGCCACAGGAAACAGAGAAGAAAAAGAAATAAAAGGAATCCAAATCGGAAAAGAAGAAGTAAAGCTGTCACTGTTTGCAGATGACATGATACTACACATAGAGAATCCTAAAGATGCTACCAGAAAACTACTAGAGCTAATCAATGAATGTGGTAAATTATCAGGATACAAAATTAATGCACAGAAGTCTCTAGCACTCCTACACACTAATGATGAAAAATCTGAAAGTGAAATTAAGAAAACACTCCATTTTACCATTGCAACAAAAAGAATAAAGTATCTAGGAATAAACCTACCTAAGGAGACAAAAGACCTGTATGCAGAAAATCATAAGACACTGATGAAAGAAATTAAAGATGATACCAATAGATGGAGAGATATACCATGTTCTTGGATTGGAAGAATCAACATTGTGAAAATGACTCTACTACTCAAAGCAATCTACAGATTCAGTGCAATCCCTATCAAACTACCACTGGCATTTTTCACAGAACTAGAACAAAAAATTTCACAATTTGCATGGAAACACAAAAGACCCCGAATAGCTAAAGCAATCTTGAGAACGAAAAATGAAGCTGGAGGAATCAGGCTCCCTGACTTTATACTACAAAGCTACAGTAATCAAGACAGTATGGTACTGTCACAAAACAGAAACATAGATCAATGGAACAGGATAGAAAGCCCAGAGATAAACCAATGCACATATGGTCACCTTATCTTTGATAAAGGAGGCAAGAATATACAGTGGAACAAAGACAGCCTCTTCAATAAGTGGTGCTGGGAAAACTGGACAGCTACATGTAAAAGTATGAAATTAGAACACTGCCTAACACCATACACAAAAATAAGCTCCAAATGGATTAAAGACCTAAATGTAAGGCCAGACACTATCAAACTCTTAGAGGAAAACATAGGCAGAACACTCTATGACATAAATCACAGCAAGATCCTTTTTGACCCACCACCTAGAGAAATGGAAATAACAAAAATAAACAAATGGGACCTAATGAAACTTAAAAGCTTTTGCACAGCAAAGGAAGCCATAAACAAGATGAAAAGACAACCCTCAGAATGGGAGAAAATATCTGCAAATGAAGCAACTGACAAAGGATTAATCTGCAAAATTTACAAGCAGCTCATGCAGCTCAATAACAAAAAAAGAAACAACCCAATCCAAAAATGGGCAGAAGACCTAAATAGACATTTCTCCAAAGAAGAGATACAGATTGGCAACAAACAGATGAAAGAATGCTCAATATCATTAATCGTTAGAGAAATGCAAATCAAAACTACAATGAGATATCATCTCACACCAGTCAGAATGGCCATCATCAAAAAATCTGGAAACAATAAATGCTGGAGAGGGTGTGGAGAAAGGGGAACACTCTTGCACTGCTGGTGGGAATGTGAATTGGTACAGCCACTATGGAGAACAGTATGGAGGTTCCTTAAAAAACTACAAATAGAACTATCATACGACCCAGCAATCCCACTACTGGGCATATACCCTGAGAAAACCATAATTCAAAAAGAGTCGGGCTTCCCTGGTGGTGCAGTGGTTGAGAGTCCGCCTGCCAATGCAGGGGACACTGGTTCATGCCCCGGTCCAGGAAGATCCCACATGCCATGGAGCGGCTGGGCCCGTGAGCCATGGCCGCTGAGCCTGCGCGTCCGGAGCCTGTGCTCCGCAACGGGAGAGGCCACAGCAGTGAGAGGCCCGCGTACTGCAAATAAATAAATAAATAAATGAATAAATAAATAAATAAATAAATAAAGGAAAAAGAGTCATGTACCACAATGTTCATTGCAGCTCTATTTACAATAGCCAGCACATGGAAGTAGCCTAAGTGTCCATCAACAGATGAATGGATAAAGAAGATGTGGCACATGTATACAATGGAATATTACTCAGCTATAAAAAGAAACGAAATTGAGTTATTTGTAGTGAGGTGGATGGACCTAGAGTCTGTCATACAGAGTGAAGTAAGTCAGAAAGAGAAAAACAAATATCACATGCTAACACATATATATGGAATCTAAAAAAAAAAAAGGTCATGAAGAACCTAGGGGTAAGACGGGAATAAAGACACAGACCTACTAGAGAATGGACTTGAGGATATGGGGAGGGGGAAGGGTAAGCTGTGACAAAGTGAGAGAGTGGCATGGACATATATACACTACCAAATGTAAAATAGATAGCTAGTGGGAAGCAGCCGCATAGCATAGGGAGATCAGCTTGGTGGTTTGTGACCACCTAGAGGGGTGCGATAGGGAAGGTGGGAGGGAGGGAGATGCAAGAGGGAAGAGATATGGGAACATATGTATATGTATAACTGATTCACTTTGTTATAAAGCAGAAAGTAACACACTATTGTAAAGCAATTATACTCCAATAAAGATGTTAAAAAAAAAAAAAGGAAAGTTGTTTGTAGGCACCTCCCTGGGGGGTGCATTTGTCAAGAATCCACCTGCCAATGCAGGGGACACAGGTTCGATCCCTCGTCCGGGAAGATCCCATATGCCGCAGAGCAATTAAGTCCGTGTGCCACAACTACTGAGCCTGCATTCTAGAGCCCGCGAGCCACAACTACTCAGCCCACATGCCACAAGTACTGAAGCCTGCGCTCCTAGAGCCCTTGCTCCACAACAAGAGAAGCCACCACAATGAGAAGCCTGCGCGTCGCAACGAAGAGGAGCCCCCGCTTGCA
This sequence comes from Phocoena sinus, assembly GCF_008692025.1. Lineage (NCBI taxonomy): Eukaryota > Metazoa > Chordata > Mammalia > Artiodactyla > Phocoenidae > Phocoena > Phocoena sinus. Next base: position 17,497,787 of record NC_045776.1, read on the forward strand.
GCAACGAAGACCCAGTGCAGCCAAAAAAAAAAAAAAAAAGTTGTTTGTAACCTGGGGGAGAGAGAGAGATTAGCAAAATAGTGGGGGCAAAGACCAGATGACAGTAGATCAAAAGGGCAGGAGAGGTGACAAAATGGACAGAGCAGACGCTCTTCTTCCTGGGGAAGGAGAGATGAGAGGCTGGACAGTGGAGAGAGGAGACACAGAGGGAAGGAAGTTTCAAATGAGAGATAATAGCACGTTTCCAGACAGAGGAAGAGAAGTTGAGGATAAAAGTGAGAGAAGAGGGGACTTCCCTGGTGGTCCAGTGGTTGAAACTTCGCCTTCCAATGCAGGGGATGTGGGTTTGATCTCTGGTCAGGGAGCTAAGATCTCACACGCCTCATGGCCAAAAAACCAAAACATAAAACAGAAGCCATATTGTAACAAATTCAATAAAGACTTTAAGAAAAAATGGTCCACATCAAAAAAAATCTTTAAGAGATAACTGAGAGAAGGGTTATCTAAGGAGCAAGGGGAGTTGAGAGAGGATGGTAAAGGAAGGATGAAGTAAGGAAGAGGCCTGGGCCTGGGACACAACAACAGCCATCTCATCCTCTGCTGAGATGGAGCAACTGTGTCACGTGGGTGCCTATGCAGCAGGTGCACACCCCACCCTGCAGAATACAGAGCAGTTGTGAGATCCGTTCAGTCAAGCTGGGCTTCACTTTCATCTGATCGTCAGCATAAGAATGCTCGTAAGTTTGTCCGTTTGTCAAATGAAGGCTAGAGGTGGGTAATTTATAATGTGAGGTCCTTTGCAGATTCCAAATTCTACAACTTGTAATTCTATAAAAATAACGCAGCAAGGTCACTGCTTAAGTGAAATAACTGGTACCATTTATTATGATGAAATTAAGGACTAAACACATGAAGCAGCATAGCTGGTATCATTATTCAACCACAGTTATTGAGTGCCTATATTGAGTGTTCAGATTTTCTAAACTAAAAACTGGGACAGAGCTCAACAAAGGATTTCTTCTGAATCTATGAATTTATTTGACAAGTCTTTAATAGGCATAAAATCAAATCACTCTTAGTTATACATCAAATAAATTGCCTCCACTTAAAAGAATAAAAATGCATGATAAAAGGACCTATGTGAGAATTCTGGGGTATATGGCTTTTGGCCAGACGAAGCCCTCTACTACTTGCTGTGGGAAACAATAAAAGAAATGGATGCAAAACCCCCTTTCTTCAAGCTACTCATAATGTGCGTAATTGAGGAGCTGTAAGTGACTAGAAATCACATGTAGAGGCATATCTAATCTCTGCTATGAAAAAAATCCTAAAACCTCTTACTCTCCAAATTAATCATATTTTCCCATCAACTTAGAATTTTATTAAAAAATCTCTAATCCTTTATTTGTTATGTATTATCTCACTACTAGCCCTTAAGAACATAATAAAATTGCCTTAAATTTAAAAATTATATTTTAATTTCATTATATTTCCAGAGGTACTTCATCTTCCTTTCTAACTGAGCTTTGATAGTCAGTAGTTTATGAGAGCTTCAATTTTTCTATTCTGAGATTAGTAAAGAATATTTTTTGTACAGCAGAAATTAACACAACATTGTAAATCAACTATACTTCAATTTTAGAAGAATACTTTTGCAAAATGAATAACAAACCCTTAAAGTATTCATTTCATAACAAGTATATATCATACTTGTGTGTGTGCTATACTGCTTTTCTCTTAGTTTAGTAACATCTGTGCATTTCTACACTTTTGTATTTTGTGCTACTGCATCAAATATAGTAGTGTAAAATGAGTCAGTGTTTATATGGTGACCAAAAGAGAAATAATTAATCAAACTGAGTCAAGCATGGCATGCTCCATGCTGGTTGGTCTGTATATGAGGGTCTTCACAAGGATATTCAAGTTCAGTAACACAGCAACTGATAACTAAATTTTAACAATGAATTCTGAGGAAACTTCAGTGATGTTTACCCGTCCAAACCTCGAAAAAAGTTAGTTCTACTTTCTTAGTGTCTAGGATATTTTTAACTGAGGATGCTGTATTATTTATAGTCTCGGCAATTAAATGTAAATTACTCAGAACCCTCTGTACTTCTGCCTCTAACATCTGGCTGTAAATACAGATAAAGCTTCACTTGCTCACCTGCTGCTCACCTCCTGCTGTGCGGCCCAGTTCCTAACAGGCCACAGACCGGTGCTGGTCCATGGCCCGGGGGGTTGGGGACCCCTGATCTAGGAGACTGACAAAGGCAAAACAAAGTGCAATGAGATGGGAGAGAATCTAGAGGAATTCATTTCTTAGATGTTACCTTATTGTACTTCTTAGTCTGCTTATTCATAAACACAAAATTAATTCAATGTTGCAACAATCTTGTTGCTAATATATCTGTGTTCTAGAAAGAATACAGTTTAATTCCTATATAATAAAATAGCTTATTTTATTATATAGGAATATTGCATCCTATATAATAAAGCGATACAAAAGCGATGCAAAATCTGGTGATAGAACTATTTTGAATAACTATGTTTTGAAGGATATGTATGCTATAGTCTCTCACAGGCAATGAAATCTAAGTAATTTTCTTGTATTATTAATGGATACCACTGTATTTTTAACAATATCCCTGGAACTAAAATGTAAATATTAGGAAATATTTAAATCTGACTATAAAGTTTACACAGCAGCTAAAATTGTAATTTTTAAAATATGGAACCATAAATGGCTCAAAATTGCCAAAGCAATCCTGAGGAAAAAGAACAAAGCTGGAGGCATAACACTTCCAGACTTCACATTATACTACAGAGCTACAGTAATCAAAACAGCATGGTACTGGCACAAAAACAGACACATAGATCAATGAAACAGAATAGAGAGCCCAGAAATAAATCCACACACCTAGGGTCAATTAATCTATGACAAAGGCGGCAAGAATATACTATGGGAAAAGAAAGTGCCTTCGACAAGTGGTACTGGGAAAGCTGGACTGCTACATGTAAATCAATGGAATCAAAACACTTCCTCATACCATATACAAAAATAAACTAAAAATGGTTTAAAGATCTAAATATAGACATGACACTATTAAACTCCTAGAAGAAAACATAGGTAAAACATTCTTTGACATAAAATGTAGCAATATTTTCTTAAATTAGTCACCCAAGGCAAACGAAATAAAAGCAAAAATAAATCAATGGAACACACTCAAACTTTAAAGCTTTTGCACTGCAAAGGAAGCTATTAACAAAACAAAAAGACAACTTACAGAATGGGACAAAATATTTGCAAATGATGTGACTGAAAAGGAGTCAATAGCTGAAATATACAACTCAATATCAAAAAAACAAACAACCCAATTAAAAAATGGACAGAAGACCTACATAGCATTTTTCCAAAGAAGACATACAGATGGCCAACAATACAAATCAAAACCACAATGAGGTATAACCTCACACTGGTCAGAATGGCTATCATCAAAAAGTCTACAAATAATAAATGCTGGAGAGAGTATGGAGAAAAGGGAACCCTCCTACACTGTTGGTGGGAATGTAAATTGGTGCCACACTATGGAAAACAGTATGGAGGTTCCTTAAAAACTAAAAATAGAGCTACCATATGATCCAGCAATTCTACTCCTGGGCATAAATCCAGAAAAAAACAAAAAATTTAATTTGAAAAGATACATGCACCCCAATGTTCACAGCAGCACTATTTACAATAGCCAAGACATGGAAACAACCCAAGTGTCCATCAACAGACAATTGGCTTAAGAAGATGTGAGATATATATATATCTATTACTCAGCCATAAAAAAGAATGAAATATTGCTATTTGCAGCAACATGGGTGGACCTAGAGAATATTATATTTAGTGAAGTAAGTCAAACAGAGAAAGACAAATATCACTTACATGTGTAATATTAAAAATAATACAAATGAATTTGTATATGAAACAGAAACAGACTCACAGACCAAAGGGGAGAGGGAGGGAAAGAGGGACAAATTAGGAATACGGGATTAACAGATACAAACCAATATACATGAAAGAGATAAGCAACAAGGATTTACTGTATAGCGCTGGGAACTATATTCAATATGTTGTAATAACCTATAATGGAATATAATCTGAAAAAAACACTGAGTCACTTTGTTGTACATCTGAAATTAACACAATATTGTAAATCAACTACAGTTCAATTTAAAAAATTATGTTATTTTTGTATCTTTTACTAGATAAAATATAGACAAATATCCACAGATACATAAATGACTCCAGGAAGATCTAGGATATTTCAATTAATACAAAGAAGACGTTTTTTAATTTTTAGAAAATAATCATAGTATTATATGTAAAATGATTATCTTTGTTTCCATGCCTCTGAAATAAAATTATAAACGTGTTATATTTCACATACACATACATATGTACATAAATACATATATATACATACATACTACAGAAAGGACTTAGGGAAGCTTATAGAACATAATTCAGTAAAAAGATAGAAAAGGAAGATAAGCTTGAGGTGTGATGATGAGATAAAGAGAATGGAGATGTAAGCCATAACTACTAAAGTGAGGTGGGGAATTTGGTTTTGAGCTGCCCAATGACCAAAGTAAAATGTTTACATTAACTCTGGTTAAGTATAATTAAAAACAAAAAACATATACTCGTTCCTTAGGACAAAACGAACAAAAAATGCCTGTCATCTGGATTTGAAAGAAATGTTTTTATTGAGTCCTTACAGAAGGGACCCTAAACAATGGACATCAGTATGACCCCTACAGTAACTGCACTGTCAACCTTCTTAAGACACTCACATGGCAGGTTCCTCAGTGCAAACTGCAGGCAAAACACTGACAAGGAACTTGGGGAAGGGAACGCTGAAGGAGGTCAGACAATGTGGTCCAAACAGGCAGCTCTCTGATGGTTTAGCTTAATCTAGGGATATAAACTAGAATATGTAGAGGGATAAATGGACCCTGTGTTTTTTAAACTAACTTCTAATTGTTCTGGGTTTTTTCCATGGAGTTTCAGATAAAAGTCAATTAATGAACAGTCTGAAGTTAAAGTCTCTGGCAGGCATTCTGTGCTACTGTCTAAGGGCAAGTCTTTAAAAATTAAGTGCATCACTGGAATGCAGGAGCTGTAGGGCTGTCTTTAGATGTTTCCTTGGAAATTCTGAGTTTACTCAATATGTAAACAGAAAGGCATTCTAGGATACAGGCTCTGACATAACAGAACATGGTCACAAAGGACAATGACTCAGGTTTTGTTTTCTTGATTTCGGATTATTAGAGCACTTGTTTTCCAACTTTAGTGTGCGTAAGAATCGTCAGGCTTCATGACAGTCTGATGCGGTGGCTCTCAGGGGGAGCCTAGAAATCAGGTAATTCTCTTGAAGATAGTCCAGGAACTACACTTAGAGATCATTATTCCCCAGAGGGCCTAACAGAGAGTGAGCGCTTAATACCTGTGTTTAGTGTCCTTAGTTCTCTCAACTAACAGGCACTGAATGTATTTTAATATTGACATGTGTGAGCTCTTTCCCAAGACATTCTCGAGAGTCGCCAAATCTGTAAAACAACTGAGTCTATAAACTGCATATGGCCATCCTTCAGTATCTGCAGATGTTCAAACCCTTACATAAAAGGCCTTATGACAGTTGGCTGTCCGTTTCCACAGGTCCCACATCGGCAGATTCAACCACCCGCTCCGCAGATGGAAATTCTTCTGAGGACTCTCAATTCTGCGTTGATCTCAGTCCTACAAACAGGTATGTTCCTCTTGAACAACTGCTCTATTTCTATCATCTGAACATTGTGACTTAGGTATTGATGGTCTGCCCCTCTTGGCACACTGGATGCTAAGAAGTTTACATACAAACATATGGCTCAAGTCTGGCAAATTATTCATTTCTGTGGTCTATAACCTCATATTTTAATATCAACAAGTGAGTTTCGGGTCAGTAAGAAGACAGAATTATATCAAATTTTACTGGCATGTGTTCTAATCCATTTCTGTTTTCAAGCAGAAGATATTACAAGAAGCTTTAACAACTGACGGAAAAATATTATATGAAAAAAACTTAGAAAAATTCTGTATCAATCCTTTCTTTCTTTGTACTTACAATTTGTAGCTTAAACTTAAATGTTTTGAGTAAATATGTCAGAGGACAAAGCAATTTACTTAACAACATACTTCAGTGGATAGCTTCACCACTCATTAAATTGTATATTAAGTCATATAATCATTAATAAACCTGAATAAATGAATGAATAAACAAACAAACCTGAATAAACTGACTATTGGTATGTAGCAACATACAATACAGAGGTCAGCCTAAGTTTAAAGCCAAGACTTTCATGACACCAATAAAATGGAAATTTTAAATACAATCTGAAAAATAACTGCCAAGTTACTAACAGTAAAGAAAATCTTAGAGAAATTACCACATTCAAGTTTTAAAATTCTGAACCCAGATGCATATCAGAATCACAAGCCTACTTGTCAAGGTTATAAAACAAAACAAATCTAAAAAACAAGAAAACCAATCTTAGGATCATTCCACATTTGACGATGCTACTTCATCTTAGTACTCAGAAAATAGAGAAATTTATGTGTAACCCAAATGAGAGTACTTTTGATTTTTAAATATTCAATGACTTCAGGATACTAGAATAGCTCTTAATTGAATTAATACAACTTTAGATGTGAAGAGCATCTTTATAACATTGACTAAAATTCATTTAATATTTTGGGAAGTAAACCAATTGTTTTTACATATATGAAAATGACAATAATGCCATCCTGTAGTTTTTATGCATATAAAATTCTTTAAAATAAATATTAACTAATTTCTTACATACATTTTGGGTTTTCACATTATTGCTCAGATGGAGAGAGACACCCCCCCCCCCCCCACCGGAAACTAATATTCTCTGAATACCTAAATCACAAGTATTCTGCTAGGTGCTTTGACAAATATCATCTCATTAAGAAAAACAATAGTAAATGAAGTTTTATAGTTTTTTATGACCTACCAACCATAAGAACTGAATATTGGTATGTAGCAACATTATAGAGGTTAGCCTAAGCTAAAACCCATAGCATCTTTAAGAAAGGGTAAAGGAAAGAAGAAAACAAACAAACAAACAAAAAGAATACAACATTATATAAAGATTTTAAAAACAAATTTCACCCGACTGGACCAGATATTCACATCACTGACTTTGACTAGAGTTTCATATTTAGTGAAAGGCATTTATTTATAAGTAGAGGGCAAATAAGTGCTGTAAGGCGCGTACAATGGTACAAACATGGCAGGTTTTCAATAAAATAAGTTTTACTTCTGTTGATATGTTAATATGTTTGTTGTTGTTCATTTATCAATCTAGTACAAATCAGCCTAAATAAGTAGCACGGCATCGCCCTGTAAAACTTTGGAGGTCCCACCTAAGCTTAGTGTTCTCTGAAGTCCTCCATGATTTATTATCTGTTCCAACTAATTTAGTACAAGCCTTATATTGTTATTCATCTTTCTACGTTTATGCACTGACTTTTTATGGCTTATATCTTCACAGCTCTAATAATATTGAATACAATTTAATAAGAGGTAGTTAACTACCTCAATTTATAACTACTTGTTATAAATCCTATGTTTCATGAGATTATATCTTATCAACTACGTTCTGGAAAGAGAATTACACGTGTTTGCTCAACTCTGCTGACTCACCATTGCTTGCAGAATAATAACCAAATTCCCGTGTATGGAACGCAAAGCCCTATCCTGTGGCCCTATGCTAGACTTCCATCCTACCTACGTTCCAGCCACTACCACAGAGCATTTGCCAAACTCACTGTATACTTCTGTACCTCCAAACACTGGTCAGTATGATTCTTTCTGCAATTCCAGATGGCACACACTTACTTATTCTGCAAAGCTCACCCCATCAACTCTTCAGTGAAGCTTTCCCAGAACCCACCACCACTCCTACCACCACCCCCCAAACCCCTGCGGAGGGCAAATCCTTCCTCCGTTTGGCAGCCATTTTTATTAAAGTACTTTTCTCCTTTAGTAAAAGGAAATTATTATTATTAGTCTGCCTTCTCCTTTGTGAAACTTTCCAAGACTCCATTATTATTATTATTATTAATTATTCTGCTTCCTCTTCTGTGAACTCTCTAAGCCTCCCATATCCAGAGTTAAGCACTGCATTTATTGCCCAACCCTGTCCCTCATACGTAATTCTCTCCCAGCGCATAACACAGCACCCTGGCGTTACTTATCTTTATAATTACCTGCCCTACACAGATGTAGAGAACGAACGTATGGACCCCAAGGGGGGAAAACCGCGGGGGGGTGGGGGGGTGGTGTGCTGAATTGGGCGATTGGGATTGACATGTATACACTGATGTGTATAAAACTGATGACTAATAAGAACCTGCAGTATAAACAAACAACAAAACAAAACAAAAATAATTACCTGCCCTATTAGACACTGTGCTCCTTGAGGACATCATCTCATTCATCATTGCACCCCCAGAGCCTAGTCAGCACTTGATACACAGTAGATGTTCAATAAATGTTATTAAATTAATAAACAAAATACAATTGCTTTCTGCCAAATCAGAAAAGAACTGGTACCGAGCATTCCGTTTAGACACCTGCCTCCTTAACATTCAAGCAGAAACCTTGCTCTCCAGTGATTAAACAAGAGCAAAACAAAGTGGATGTGCAGAAAGTAAGGCGACTGAAGGAACTGGGGAGAAGTTAGGCTTCCAGCAAGGGCAAAGGTAGGCCCTTTACATGTTGAACAATTCCCTCACGTTAGCTCCAGGAGGGTTATTTACACAGCAGTGACTGCTGTAAGCAATGCTTTGCTAACCTTCAGTAAGATAATCCCTAATGAAACTGTTTCCTCACCTCCACTAAGTGACAGATAAATGTCCATATTTGCATAGACATTTCCTTAGAGAATAATCGACTGGGAATATAACAACTACATGTATTTTTAACATCAGTTAATTATACAAAAGCATTTAATATACATAATTTTTAATGAAAAGAACACAAACCAGAATTAATGTGGCATGATGTTAAAAAATTACTGTATCCTAACATGTCTACTCTATATCACAAGAAAATATCTGTACTCATGTATACTACAGCATAATCTTTTTCTATGTGTTCTTGATTTAACTTCTGGATGGTCTAAATCAGAAACAGCAAAATGAAGAGACTAGGATGTAAAACCTATTGTAAATATGACGAAAGATATGGGAAGACGCAGAGTACAATTAATTCAGCAAATATTTTTGAAATGCCAGGAAATACAAAAGGCATAAAGATGCATAGTGTAATGCCACTGCTTTCAGGAAACTTATCTGAAATAAAGCCTTCCACTACAATATACTCACAGAACCGAGCAAACATAAGTAAGGATAGCACTGAGCTTGTCTTAAAAAGAAAAATGTTATGTACTATGACTGACTGGTTGCTCTGTTTTCTACAAAAACAATTATCTTCAACAGATTTTAACACTCTTTCTACTGAACACATGGAGGTAAAAAAATTTTTAGGGACCTCCCTGGTGGCGCAGTGTTAAGAATCCACCTGGCAATGCAGGGGACATGGGTTCGAGCCCTGGTACGGGAAGATCCCACATGCTGTGGAGCAACTAAGCCCGTGCGCCACAACTACTGAGCCTGCGCTCTACAGCCGGCGAGCTACAACTACTGAGCCCACATGCCACAACTACTGAAGCCTGGGTGCCTAGAACCTGTGCTCCACAGCAAGAGAAGCCACCGCAATGAGATGCCCACGCACTGCAACGAGAAGCCCGTGCACCACAATGAAGAGCAGCCCCCGCTCGCCTCAACTAGAGAAAGCCCACGTGCAGCAACGAAGGCCCGACGCAGCCAAAAATAAATAAATATATTAAAAAAAAATTTTTTAAACAAAATGTACCTCAAGCTATAAACATTCTGAGAGCCAAAAACTACTTTAAGAGAAAAATAAACATAAGGTGACTACATTTCGACATTTAAAAAATCTTCACTTCATAATAATTAAATGCTCTACACATACAAATTATTAGTTATACTTCACATATACAACATTGTTTATAAAAGTTTTAACTGTTCTTGACTTCTTTGAACTGCTCTTGGCCTGTTTTCTCAGAGGGAAAACACCTATACTTAGTAGGACAATATGCAAATGCTGGCCTTTATATCAAAAATAAAATTTACCAGCAAAAAGTTGGCATAAAGGTTTCTATTGGCTGAAAAGTATATCTTCCTCCTCTAAGTTATAGCTTCCTAACTCTCTCTTTTGTAATGTAAAAGCTAATTTGAGTAATGGATATAAGAATACAGACATATTTAATAGATGCTATCTCTTACTCATTTTTTTTAGGTCTTGAGAAAACCTCTTCACAACACAATTTCAAACAGTGGTTCTATTATAGTTGTGTTTTTGACTAAATATAAGGTGCTTAAATTGTTTTAGAAAGTAAACAGATATTAATTCATAATTGGAATTCTAATTGGGCACAACTACTAACTCATCCTGCTCAAGAAATTGTTTTCAATTATTTGTTACTAAAAATTATTTATTTTGCATGCTATTGAAGGCTTCTTTACCTGCAGATGGCTGGGAAACATTCCTGAAGACCTTTCTTTTTAACTAAAGATCCTTCAAGGCAGTACATAATGATGTCCATAACCTTTACAGATAAGACACAAATCTAAAATTAGTTTCAAATACTTAATTTTCCATAATTTAAATTATTAACTTAGGCCTCATTTGCACTAAAATTCTACATAGTTTGATTTTGATATTTACTTTAAAACTACAGTATATTTACTAAGATTACAGTGTACTTACTTTATACTATAGGCCATCCTTTCTCTTACCTGTGAAAACCATTTTTTAAAGACAGCACACAGTAAAATAAAGAAACCAGACTTGTTTACTTGAAAGGCAATTCCTATTTATGTACAGGATAGGTAGCTTTTATTCAAGCACACTCTATGTTCTGTTTTACTTATAGTGAAAGATACGGAAGAGACTATAACCTTTAAAAACTACTCTAATACAGTCCATTCCATGTGAATGGTAAATGGACATAGCAATCATTTTGATTTTTGAGGAAATTTAAATCAAGTCTCCAGAAATGATACAAAAGTTCATTCATTTTAGTCATCTCTTTCTTTCTTTTAGAGGTGCTGGAAATAAAGATGCTGATTTATATTACTACACTAGAATATTTAATTTAGCTGTGGATGTACTGATATAATTTAAAACAGAATATTCTTACCTCCACGAGAAGATCCACGACATCCGTGGGCATCTTTTCAATAAGAATTTCAATGACTCTCAGAATTTCCCCTTTAGCTCGGGCAAGAGTTGTGGTGTGCATATTCTGCTGGGATTGGGTATTTGCTGCAAGAGCAGTATGTCTGTGCACCTAGAAAAATATTTCCATGTTGCAGATACGGTCGATACTTGATACACTTTTACATTTCTAGCCACTGGTTTTTCACTTACTAATACAACAGAAAAAAAAATCAACAAAAACAAATGTCTTGGGGTGGGTCAGGAAACACTTTTAAGTACAAAGAAAGTACTTAGTACAATAAACACTCAGTATGTATTCCCTAATAGAATTCTAGTTCTTGGGCATTATATGAGACTTTAATACAATATCACCATGACATTTTTAAAAAGGGACAAACAGAAGGTTTGTGAATCTTGCATATTCAGCATTGAGGTGGGTAGCAGTTAGGAGACACCAGCGCGTATAAGACATGATTCTTGTTCTCAAGTAATATTGGTAAATGATGCTTACATAGCACTTACTGTGTCCCAGGCACCATTCTAGGTGCTTTATAATCAAGTTGGGAAATTAAAAAAAAACATACCTCCAAAAATAATGAACACTGTGTAAACACAGCTGACCCTTGAACAATGCTGGGAGTTAGGGGCACCAACCCTCTACGGAGTTGAAAATCCGTGTACAACTTACAGTTGGCCCTCTGTGTCCAAGGATTCAACCATCCACAAGAATGTTCAGTCCTGTAGTATTTACTACTGAAAAAAATTCACATATAAGTGGACCTGCGCAGTTCAAACCCATGTTGTTCAAGGGTCAACTGTAATGTAAGTTCAGTGTGATTTTTCTTCCTTGTACAAATTGTAAGTCTTAACAGTTCAATGGAGAAACAGCATTAACAGGCCCTGGGCCAGCCGTGCAGGAGTGGGCATGGGGATGGGGTTAGGGACAGCTGTCATGGTGAGAAATACTTCAGTATTTTACTCTAAACCTCTAAGTGAAGTGGAAAACTTTTTTTTAAAAGGTAATAAATGTGGACTATTACATTAAAATATTAGTTAGAACACTAAGAATGTGGGAATCATTGGCAATTAGACCATTAACATTAAAATATTTAAAAATTACCTTTCTAGTCAAATGCTGGAGTAGAACAAACCCCAAGCATGGCTATTCTAACAGTTCATTTAAAAATATTCATATGTAAATGGTGAAAATTAAGTTTAAAAACACAATTAATATAAAATACTTGTTTACTCTCTTTAAAGAGGCAAGTTAATGCCTGGCCTTTATAAGACCTGTATCTGTATCAGACTAATGTAAGGCTTATACAGTATAGTCACTATTAGTATCTCTGTATATTCCACTGATATGACAAACTGGTAAAAAACAAATCCCACGTCTAATAAATCTGTTCATTTATACATACATATACTTTATAAAAATATATACTATCTACAAAATATAGACATATATATATGTATATTTTAAACACAGTGGACTCTCAGTGCACCACTATGCACTCTTAGAAAAACATAGCCCCTTAGTCTGCAAATCTATTTTAGGTGTGAATTCAAAGTCCCACTGCCTCATATAAACCCATACAATCTGCTACTAGGCCCTTCTTTCCTCCCTTCTAGCTACATTCATGTCACAAATATTTGCTGCATGCCGATTAAGGATGGCTCTGGGGCAGACATAGGCCCAGTAGGTTGCAGGTTATCAGGGCAGACTCCGAGGTATTTATTTAGTCTTTTAAAAATTCATCCTAGCTACAGGAAAAACAACTCAGGCAGAGCCCATACCCCACGGACACTGAGTCCGCACATTATTCATGCTAAAATGGAACAAACCTTTAAAGAAAATTTAGGAGTTTGTCTTCCTTGCCTTTTCTCCCACTACTGAGACTTATAGGAAAGACCTTATAATTGGTTCATTGTTCTTTACTAGTTTTCAGTTAGATGTGGGCAATTAGAGCACTGAGAATTCGGGAATCAATTGGCATTCAAGTCTTTATCTGTGATATGTAATAGGAAAAACAATTAGCAAGTTTATGACTTACATTTTTGTTTACAGTTGGAGAGCCAGTGTTAAATAAGTTTTGTTTTGATTATAGGTAGATACTTACACTTGTAAAATGTGGATACCTTTAATATATTTTAATTTCAACAAGCCTGCTATATTTCAGATTGAGAAATTACTGTAAATACAAATAGTTACAAGTGAATTAACGTTGAACAGAAATGACTACAAAAGCACAAGTAATGAATGCACTGCCGTGGAATTCAGTGTGCACGCACACAGGTACATACGTATTCATCCCAGCCCTAAATTGTTAACTTGCATTGTTCTAGAACAAACTGTAAGGATTATCTACAGATACGGACCCTCGGCTCACAATATGAGATAATTCCTCTAAATGCGAAGACGGAGCACACTGAGAAGTTCCTCTCACCTCTTTGGCTATAGTCGTGATGAAGGCGGGTGGTCTGGCCGTGGCAATGAGAGACAGGGCATGCCTCGAGGAGCGGGCAGAGTCAGCTGCAGGGCTCAGAGGCAGCCCCATTGTGATGCTAAACAGGGATCAGAAAAAAAGGAAGAAAGAAAAGAAGCATTAGAAATATAGACTGAAAAGATTAGACACAGCTTATAATGTCAGTTCAAGGTCAATGGGAGCACTCAAACAGTTAGAATATAATGGACTTGCAACAATGAGCAGTGATTAGGAGTCAGGGTGTTCTGGCATCAAATACAAAATCGAATAATTAACCGTGAAGATTGAAAACAGTATGTGCATCTGTCCAAAGTGTTAAAAACGCCTTGTTAACAAATTATCAAGAACTAGTACTGAATACATATCACAGAGCTCCGAATAAGGCAAGAAAGAATATTGTGCAGAGCACTTTCAATTTTTGTTCCTTAAAAAACTTAAAGGTAAAAATTTGTTTATAAGGCCAAGTTGAAAGGCTGTATTTCAGGCCTATATCTGAGAGGAAGCAAAATTCACTCCTGTCCATAAAATTACCGAAGGACTGAAAATCACAAAATTATTTTTAGCTTATATATTATTTTTAGTTTGAAATACCCTCAGGAGCGCTAGTTTACCCTACACTCAATACTTTCAGAACCAATCTAATCAGCATTTTCTGCCAGTAGGTATTCAGTATTGTTGCAAAAAATTCTATTAACTGATACTTTCTCTCTATAAAGAACATACACATGACATGGTCCAGGCTATATACAAGAATATGTACATGATGAAATAAATCTTTCTAGAGTGAGAGTATGTCATGATAGGATAGTGACGCTATATTTTCCTTTGCCACACCTAAAACATAAAAATGATAATATTCTTCTGTTTGTAAGCTTCCTTTATATTTTATATAGACTACTGTGAAAAGTATTAAGACTTTTCTTTCATTAAAACGTGGCATGTGACCCACACACACATCAACTGTGTACAGGGACTATTTTGTTACTCAGTAAGAGATCCATTATAGCTTCTCTCGCTAGTTAAATAACCTTGGTATTTAAATATCCATATGAAATTATATTAAGATCTGTCCTGCTCCAATTAAATAATCTTTGTGTTTCATGTGTCAAATGAATTACATTTACTAAAAATTTTCAGGAAGTTTACAAGTATCTCTATAATTGATCTAAGAATCATTATTTTAACTTTTAGTTGAAAATAAGGAGGCATCATATAGGCATTCCCATCATTCTTAAAAGGTAAATTGATTATAGAAAATTCTGCTTATTTCTTTGTGACTTTTACATTGCTCAGTCTCTGTCTGATAATATAACTGTCTCTACTCTTTTTTTCCAAACTGAGGGTAGACACAAAGCGGGAACTCAGAGGAGAAGACGATGGAGAGCTTTCCTTTCATGTTTACCGCCAAAAAGACAGATGTGAGCTGAGAGAACAAACACACATAGCGAGCAATAAACAGAAGGGATGCATTGGTGGGCGCATCACCCCCATGGAAGGTCCTGATGCCTTTGGACCCAATGGGGGCTGGACAGAGATTCTCGTCAGGAGAGCAGTTTCTCTTCTGGATTAAACTTTATTATTGAGAATTCAGGAAAAGAAATGTTTACTAGGTGAGTAGTGCTGGGCTAGATTGCTTAAAAAATTATTGTCAAAAAAATTATTGTAAAGTTTTAGATCATTATTAAGCTAAGTTTTAAAAAATTCAAAAGCTAAATTTTTCAGATGCTCTATGATGTCTCCTGTCCTCAATGTGGATGAATAGATGTTGATAATATTGAAAGCCTGAAACAAACAAAAACGGTATGTTAATTGAATAATTCTGAACAAACCTAAATCAACTTTCCTAAGATCAGTAAGACCACAGGATGTTGAAGTTGGAAAGATCCCCTAGGCAACATCCCTGCCAAGCAGTCAGCCAGGGAGAAAGAGTGGCTATTTCCAGGGCGGCCCACCCCACATGTGGGAGGCATAAGAGGAGGAAAAAGAACCGGACGGGAACCGTAGGTAGAGGGTTGAAGTGGAGCTTCCCTGTGCTACTTCATGTCCTCTTGCATCTGCCCAGAACATCCCTATGAGGTGGTGATATCAGCATGTTACGAGGGAGAAATCAGGTCCAGAGAAGTTCAGTGAAGAGCCGAGGTAGCAGCGTAATGTCTCAGGACAGCCGACCTCTGGAGAAAATTAAGGGGGAGGGGCTGGACGCTGCTGTGGGTAATTGGATTAATGAATCGCTAACACGACTAAACTCAGCACTTTTGGATGCCTGGCTAGACTGCATCCCTGAGAGAGCTTTCTAGGGGTATGTTGTAATACATGGACCTCCGCTCTGTCTTCTTCAGTATCAACAGTGGATTGAATGAAGATACAGGATGCACGGTTATCAACTGGTATGGAGGTAAAGTTGTAACAGAGAGCAACCGTACTAAATAGCAGAACTGGAAATCAAAAACCCTCAAAAAGATCAAATTCAGCTAAAGAAAGAAGTCTTACATGTGGGTACCGATGACCAACTTTACAGGTAGGTATAGGACAGGCGATGGCCGAGCTTATGAAACAGACCTGAGGGTTGTTGTACTTGAAACTTACATCCGTGTGTTGGTGACGTGGCTACCTGCAGGGCTAGGCTGAATCAAGGAAAATACAAGGATAGAGAAGATGTTGCCCCTGCTGCCCTTCCTGGCTCTGGGTGCCCTCCTCATGGATGTATTGCTCGCTAAGAGATGGGGCCTGGCTTCCACAGGACAGGCGTTACAGCATCCTCCTGGAGTCCGTGTAAGTCCTGCCCGTTCCCAGCTGTGCTGTCGTGACCTCTTGCAGTTGGAAAGCAGAGTTTTATTCACATCAACAGGATCCTTGCAAACTCACCGCCCACCTCTAAGTCCTCTCTTCCACGCCGTCTCTGTTCCTTGCATGGAGGAGAAAAGTTTAGTGGGATGCTAAGAAGGGGCCAGGAGAGGCGAGGCAGAGGGGAGAAAGAGAGAGAAAGAAAGAATAAATACACATGGATATGCACATGTGTGTGTGCACCTGAGGGTGGGGGAGGTCAGCTGACAGACTTCCAAGGCTCACGCCACAGTGACAAGTGGATATTGTCCCCCTGCCCTCATGCTGTGCCCTGTGGCCACCCTAGACTGAATAAGCACAATGTCAGTAAAATGGTTATATTAAAATACCGACTTCACCAGGCTGATGAGAAGATTGAACGAGATAACAAATGCAAAGGCATCTGGCCCTGCCTCTGACAGTTATAGGTACAGCAGGTGCTTCTTCTCAACCAAAGATGCCTCTTACAAGTAGAAACAAAGTGAAAAGAAAATGAGATCAATGAATGGCAGGTCACTAGTTTCAAGTTAAAGGCTTAGTCACACATTACCCTTCCTCCTCAGCAAATGACCTTGGGAATCTGGGGAAACTGGCAAACTTCTTATAGGAAGAAAAGTGATAAAGTGGGGGTAATGGGGAAGGAAGCGAACCAAAGACATAGAGAAGTGCTGCCTGTTGGATTCCAGCTGTTGGGAAGCTGGACCACCCAACAATCTGTAGAGGCACCAACGTGTGCATTTGAGTGATTCCTGTCATCAGTGTCTGGCAGTCTGAGGGCAGGACTTCAGAATGTGGAAGCAGCTCTTGCTCTGAGGTTAGGGCTCTGCAGTGACCGTCAGAGCATCCACAGTGCACAAATGGGTGGGCTGCGAGCGTGATAACAGAAAGGAGTCGCCCAGGCAACAGGGGCAGAAGAGAAACCTTGTCTCTCCTGTCTACAGCCTCTTCAATGCACCCCTGCCAGAGTAATCTTCCCAAAGCACCAACTTTATTTCATGGTTAACCTGCTTAAAAACCGCACTGGGTCCTAGTGCTTAGAAAAATCTTAAACTCCTTGGCTGGAGATTCCAGGCCCTCCATAATCTTGTTTTGCTAATTTATAACTCAGTCATTTCCACACCCATGCTCCCGAGGCCAGACTAATTTCAAAGCTGGTCCCTAAAATTCGATTCCTTTTTTAATCGTAGTATTTTGCTAATGCTTCTCTGCTACCCCTTTCCCCACTAGCACACTCTCCTCCCTCCCCTCTGTTCAATTCTTGTGGAAGCCCACGTGGTATTCTGCAATTGCTACAGCACTCAATTACCATCTATTGAAACAAAAACAACCAACGACAAAACCTGTTCATTCCGGGCCCTTAGCACTGACCCTCATTCTGAACTAGTTTTATACTGTGAACCAATAAACAGGTTAGGACCATGCCTTCTAATCCTGTGTACCACCCCCTACCCCCTGCAATGTGCCTAGTACAGCCCTTGGACGTAGTGGTAGCTCAATAGTTAAATGAAGGTAAATGAAGTTACCTGGCAAATGCCGCAGGAAAAAAAAAATCACTTAAGCCAGTTATTCGACTGAATTGACCAAGAAATGAAGTCAAAGTAATTGATCTGGTGGTCCCAACAGACAAAGTCTAATTCTGCATGTAGTTATCTTGAAAGTCAAAAGTGTACTGGGTGTGTGATATATTTTAATGTGGAATTCTAACTGAAAAGGAAGGATCATACTATCAGAGGCTTGAAATTAAAGGGGATGTCTGCCTTATTCTGGAATCTGTATGTAAACACAGAACTCACTCTTTTCACCTGATCCTGCTTATCTGGCTCTTATGCAGATCATTTGTTACATAGGTTTATAGGGTGGGTCTTTGTTTCAGTCTTTATTCTGAAAAATATGATATGACACACTCTCACTTTTACTCAGCATTTCAGTATACACATCCAATACGAAATACCAGAGATGATAGATATTATAAATAAAAACCATGAATAGAAAATAGTCCACTCAGGCCAAGCTCAATCCTTACTTGACTGCTCATTAAATCCTGTTCTAACCCTTACTCCATGGCAGTAAAAGCTTTTTAAAACTTACATGTAAGACCACCTCAGTTAAATGTCACTGTCTACAATTGTCAGACTTCACCCATCTGTCAAATTATGGAACGCCATAAAGAATATTCAGGGTGGGGGGAACACAACTTTCATAGAATAACCTGCAAATCATAGTCAACACGATTATGGACTGAGTGCTTGTGTCTCCCTAAAATTCATATGTTGAAGCCCTAAGCCTCAATGCGATGGTATATGGAGACAGGCCTCTAGGAGATAATTAGAGTTAGATAAGGGCATGAAGGTGGGGCCTTGTGATGGGATTAGTGCCCTTATGAGAGAAACCAGAGAGCTTGATCTACTTCTCTCTTCAAATCTTGGTCACAAAGAAGTCATGTCAGGACACAGCAAGATGGCAGAGCCTACAAGCCAGGAGAACAGACCTCAGAATGAGGTCTTATCGGCACCTTGACCTTGAACTTCCCAGCCTCCAGAGCTGTGAAAAATAAATGTCTGTTGTTTAAGTAGCCCAGTCTGTGGTGCTTTGTTATGGCAGCCCAAGTGAACTAAGACAAACAGTAACAGAACATTGAAAACACTCCCCATCTGAAACAAAGACTAAAATTATTTTGAAAATACATAATTACGTATCATCTGGGAATTCCATTCTACCCCTCCCTGGTAAAATAGGTGTGTTGACAATTGTCTTTAATGAACAACCGTCTTTAACGTAATAGGGAATCAGCAATTCCTCTTTGTCATGTGGGACCTAAATCTGATAAGTCACAGGTGGCACTAACTTCCTAAACTCAAAGGTGGCAATTCCTCCAAGTGCATATCTTTTAGACCTATTTCCTATATATTGTATACATTTACAATGAATAAAATCTATGCCAACATGATTTAGTTAAATGGTTTCCTCCAATTATAAACTTTCTATTAAAAATAAATGTCATGTGAATAGGAAAAATAATCTAAATATTGAAGCCTAAAGCACCTTAGTGTTTGTATGATGTGATCTTTACTCTCTGGCTCTCAAATCTAAAAATTATGATTGAGATCTGAGTTAAAATGTCAATTCTTTTTTCTCCAGCTCTATTTTATATTGTCCAGAAAGAGTCTTTCCAACATATAAGGCTTATCTATGTTATCAGAGCATGTGTGGTTTCCAATGACTGTATGTTTCTCCCTTAAAGTTTGGCAACTGTGAATATTACAGAAAAGCAATGGACTCTGTGTAGTTCATCCACATCCCTGAGTCACAGCAGTACGAGGTGAGAGTCTGGCACCTTCAGCAGCTTGGCCGGCCCTGCTCTGCTGTTCTCTTTCAGAGTAAAGGTCTGCAACATGAACTAGGAAAATGGAATCAGAATCACAGACCACAACACATACAAAAGCACAAGGATTCTTCTGTACTTTTACATAAAAAAATAGGATATTCTACTATTTCTAACATTTTATCCATATGTCCATAACCATGCTGATCTAAAAAACCATGGATTTTTAAAAAAGATAATACTGCATACATTTCTATTATTTTCACAATCAGCTGGGGATGACTTAACCTATGATTTCAACGAAGTGCAGCCTTCCATTTTCAATTAAACAGTCCATCATGAATAAACAGCCCATAATCTTAAAAATTCCTCACGTAGAATTCTACCTGTGGATCTCTCATTATATAAAGGGTAACATAACCATGCAGCATGGAAGCAGCAGAATGGGAGTCGGGAGACCTAAGTTATAGTCTTAGCTCTCACAGGACTAGTGTAACCTCAGACAAGTTGTTTAATCTCTACAACTTATTTTTACTTAATAGCATATTAAGGGCACTGGATTGCATGCTGTTGAAGAAGATTTTTGTCTCTAAAATTCTAGGATTTTATTAAATGTTTATTGCAAATAACAAGGCAAATCATATAACAGGTGTTTGAATACATAAGAATAAACACATAGTATCGAAACATGGCCCAAGCTGTCAAGGAGTTTACTGATATTTAAATGGGCTTCTAGTTTCCAGAAGGCACAAAATTCTTGATGAAAATGATTTCATTACATAGATTTTAAAAATCTGAAAATTCTGAGTTGACCTCTTTTAGGTCCTTTTAATAGGTTGTTTTGAATTTAGTACTCTGTTGGTCTTTAATTCTCTGGGTATAAGATTTCAAATGCAAGATGGCACAGGGGTGGGAGCGTGGCTTTTGGTGTCAGTGAGACCTGGGTTTGAACCTCACCTTTTCCTGGACAAGAGAAAGCACCTGTCTCAGATTCATTTTATGATCTTTTATAGTCATTTTTACACTCTTTTAATAAAGAAAAAGGTAAAACCAACCCTCTCTTTGAACCCAATTCTATTCCCCAGAGATAATGAGTAAGGCAATTATGTTCAAGTTTTTGACTGGAGCATCCCAGGGCTTAATTTCTGCAAGAAATTAATAAATAAAATTAGCTACAAACAATGCTTAGTTTCATGTCCCTATGTGTGCAGCTGTCCCTCAGCCTCTTTGGGGTGTGCCTGGGCTTTCCCCGTCTGTCCTTTTGCACATCGTAGTTATTCTTCCCTACCTCTCCTCACAATCATTCAAAGGAAAGATTCAGATGAAATTCTTCCTTGGGTACTGTCTGGGTAACCCCTGTGATTCATCTGCCATGCTCTGAATGTCCATACCTTTTACTCTCCTTCTTTCCTGTAAGATCTTATCTTTCCTGTAAGACTGCAAGTCACGTGAAGGGTCTTTGTTTCATGAAAGTTTGTCACTACATATAGTACCTAACACTGTCCCTTCCACATATTAGCTACTCAATAGATGCTTGCTTAGTTAATAAATGTAGTTTAAAATTGGGCAAAATGTTTGAAAACACTGGAAAACAGCTGGTTTTATTTTGATTCCAAAGATATAAAATTCTAAGCCATATTTCTAAAATAAAAGCATTATTGGGCTTCCCTGGTGGCGCAGTGGTTGAGAGTCTGCCTGCCAATGCAGGGGACACGGGTTTGTGCCCCGGTCCGGGAAGATCCCACATGCCACGGAGCGGCTGGGCCCGTGAGCCATGGCCACTGAGCCTGCGCTCCGCAACAGGAGAGGCCACAACAGTGAGAGGTCCGCGTACCGCAAAAAAAAAAAGCATTATTAATTCTGGGAAAATGCTCTATTAGTCTTGAGCCATATACAGTTTTTCAGGAGGCCTCTCAGGAGTCATCTCTGACAAAGGATGTCAACACAGGGGAGAGAAGGAAAGAGAGAAACTCTGCTATCACATGTATTCCTCAGAACTAGATACCAACCTGAGCGAGCTGCCCTGCCTCGAACCCCCTCCTTCATAAACTCACAAGAATTGAAATAAAGAAGGAAACACTGCTTATGTTTTTTTCTTTTTAAAAAGCACAAGCTTAACATAAAAGCTTCTCCGTAAAGCAAGCTTAAGATCACAGTCAGCAGCAAGGCGGCCAAGCGGTGTTACGTGTGCACAGAGAAGAGGGCACAGAAGGGCGGCCCCACAGGCACGATGCACAGTCACCCTGCTGCTCTATCTCGCCCCATCTCAGTCCTTCTGCAGCCTGTACCAAGTGTGTCATGGATGTAACAGGTCATTTTCAATCTAAATCTTGTTATAGATTAATAAGCAAACATTTTCTTGCTTATTATACAATTTATCATGATGAAAATTACATTGGACTCCTCAAGGCTACACGCTGATACATTCATTTATTCAGAGCTGTGTGTAGAGAGTTATACTAATCTTCATGACAGAAAAGGATGTAATAGCAAGATTTAAATTACCTACTGAAAGCTAAAGTATTGGTGTCTGTGGACATACTCCATGTAGATAAAACACAGCACATCTTTATGTTTGCTGATATAAGCTTCATGTGAACTTATTTAAACACAAAATAAGACAAAAATGTTAGATGGTTAGTCTAAAACAGAAACCCATTACTTCTCCCAGGCAACAAAACAAGACTGCATACTATTGAAATTGGTTTTGATCAGATTTGAAAATAGGCTATAAAATTAGGTCAAAGTAAAATTCTGGACAATCAAAAATATTAAAGCCAGGAGAGCTGAGGTAAAAGAAGCCACTCTGTTGACTCCTTGGAGGGTGTCCATGGCAGTTGCAGCCCAGGGGAGGGTAAAAGGTTGAAAATACGTTCCAGGCTTTGCACAAAGGCCAGCCTCTTACGACTGCTGCCAACTCGTGGGCGCACATTCCCTCCTAATCCTTTAAGTCGATCGAGAACCTTCAGGCCACCTGTATCCATCCAGAAACTATCCTGTTGTCACTATGTGGAAGTGTTTATTCTAGAAACGGGCATCTCTTCCATCTGTTGAACACTAGGACAATGACAATGGCATCACCATCCATACCCCCTCCCCCAGCAATATAGGTAACATCCGTTCAATCTCTTAACATGTGCTAAGTGCTCTTCTAAGCACCTGGCAAATATAAACTCACTTAACATCAATCTTATGAAGTAGGTATTTAATTAGCCCCAACTTGTAAATGGAACTGAGGTGAGAGGTGAAGTAATTTACTGAAGGGTACATAGCTAGGGAGACACAGAGGTGAAGTTGAGGAAGTGTGGCAGTATGAATCAGGTGAAGGGGGAGGACAGCTGCTTGGGTTTGAAATGAATACCCTTCCCCTACCAGTCACTCTTGGGACTTTGGGCTGGGGATGCCCAATCTGCGGACAAAGTCACAGCATTCCAGTCTAGCCTTCAGTTGTTTCTCTGGTCTCCACTTCTGAGCATAGAGCAGCCAGCAGAAAGATGACAGGCCCAAAGCACGCTAGAATATAAGGCAACTGTGGGATATGAGAGAGGCAACCATGAAGAAAAGGGCAGAGAACTCTAGTTTTTTAAGAGGTTAGCAATGGTAAGCATGAAATGCCATTCACTGAAAAAATCAAAGAGGTGATAACACTTACAGGCAGACCTCAAAGATACTGTAGGTTCGGTTCCAGAGCAGCACAATAAAGCGATGCACACGAATTTTTTAGCTTCCCAGTAAACATATAAAAAGTATGTTTATACCATACTGTAGTCTATTAAGTGTGCAATATCATTAAGTATTGTTACAATGTACATACCTTAATTAAAAAATACTTTATTGCTAAAAAAGTCACAATAATTACAAAAATAACATCAAAGATCACTGACTACAGACAACCATAACAAATATAGTAATAAAAAGTTTGAAATATTGCTAGAATTACAAAAATGAGACACAGAGTCATGAATGAGCAAATGCTGTTGGATAAATGGTGCCAACAGACTTGCTCAATGCAGGGTTACCATAAACCTTTGATTTGTAAAAAAAAAAAAAAAACCCACAGCATCTGTGAAACGCAATAAAGTGAAGGACAGTAAAATGAGGTCTGCCTGTACATTAAGAGAGGCATCATGGGACAGTTCAAGAATTCCTCCCATTAGGAATTCACCCTCACTAGGATGACTATACTAAAAAAGCAACAACAAAACCGGAAGATAAATGTTGGCGAGGATGCAAAGACAATTCCTACATTGCTGGTAGGAATATAAAATGGTGCAGCTGCTATGGAAAACAGTTTGGTGGTCCCTCAATAGGCTAAACACAGAATTACCACATGACCCAGCAATTCCACTTTTAGGTATCTACCTAAGAGAAATGAAAACTAGGTGTTCAAACAAAGTGGAAGCAAGCCACATGTCCATCAACAGATGAACAGGTAAATAAAATGTGGTATATCCATAGAATGGAATATTGTTCAACTATAAAGAGAAACAAAGTACTGAAAAATGCTGCAACATGAATGAACCTTGGAATCATTACGCTAAGTGAAAGAAGTCAGACACAAAAGGCCACATACTGTATAATTCCATTTATATGAAATATTCAGAATAGGCAAATTCACAGAGACAGAAAGCAGATTATTGATTGTCAGGGGACAGTGGGAGGGGAGAATGGAAAGGGACTGCTCAGTGGGTATGGAGTTTCCATTTGGGGTGACTGCTACTGGGAACTAGGTAGTGGTGATGGCTGCATAACTGTGAATGCAGAGAATGTTGCTGAATTGTATCCTTTAAGAGGGATACAGTAGTAAATTTCCTGTTAGATGTGTATTATACCATCAAAACAAAACAAAAAAGACTCCCTCCAGGAATCAGGAGGCTGGGTTCTCAAGTCAATACTAACCTCTATCACCAGCCCCAGTTTCATTTTAGGAACTGCCTTGGATCCTCTTCTTATTCCTCTACTCTCATCCCTGCCTCCCTGGACCACTGCAACCTCCTTATGGCTGATCCTCTGCTGTGTGCAAATGAAACCTCAATAAAGCTGGTTTAAAAATTAACATGAGTGCAAAGGAGTAATTCCCCAAACTGGCCAGGTATTCTATCAGTAAAACATTTTTGAGCAACTATATATATCATTTTCCTTATATGTGATATGTTTATATTATTACTAGCTGATAATATCTCAAGGCACAATAAACATATTTAAAACTATGCCACGGATAAATCATTCATTGGCTCAAAGCTAAATCCCAATTGTGTTAAAATGACAGAAACATATCTCCCTTTCATTGTCTATTTCCAAAATTTCATATATTGAGATATTTGTCTATTTTTTCTCCATATGCAATTTATAAAGAGTAATCAATGACCTCTACTAAAACAAAACAAACAAAACCAATAAAAGCCAAATGAACTGAAATGGAGCGTGTACTTGGCAAGTTGTTTCTCGGCATCGGCACAAAGTTCAAGAAGCCCCATCAGGACAGCAGACACATCCATGTAAGGCTCCCAAACTGTGAAACCACGTCCAATCAGATCAATGGCTGTTCTTCGGATCGTACTGTGTGGAGGAAGTTTGGGGCTCGGTGGCTGCAGCAGAAGAAATGTCAGTGCCTTACCTAAAATTACAAAATAAAAGGCAGAGCAATAAAGTAATTTTACTTTTGTGATGTTTTCTTTGAAGCATATTTTCAAAATATAAACCACTTTGGATTTACTTTAACTGACAAGGGGTTTTGAATAGCGAGACTATAAAAAGATCTCAAGTTTACAGTTTGTTTAGCCATATACTTTAAAGAGATAAGTTAGGCTACAATATTTTATACCATATTCTAAAGTGTTGAATTACATAATAACTATATTTAAATAAGTATATATAATTTCAAAACATAATAGTGATTCTAAACTTCCAAACAATGTTTCTCCCTACTCAGCATTCTGCAAAATGAAGATGCTTCCAAATAATGTAAGATGGTATTCCTTCATCTTTCTTCTGCATCTAACAGAATTCATATGCGAAATGCTTCATCAATAACACTTCTCATCACAGGCAATGATTATCAACAGGGATGAGGGATGGAGAAGGTAGAATGTGTAGTTTTCAAAAGACTCCACTCCACACCGCCACTGCCCCAGACAAGCATATTTGTTCCTCCACATTCTGGTGTACCAATAGCAGACAATGACGTCAAGTACTGGTAAATTCTTCACATAAGTTTGTTACGCAATTTAAAAAATAGCTCAATATTACTTCTAAATCTGATGAAATGATCTAGATTTTAATTAATATGTATTCCTTTATGTTGAAGATCAAGCTAACCATTTGTATACCTAAGCCAATGGTCATTAAGCTACAAAAGCTCATCTACTTCCAAAGGCATTTTGACATTAAAAAAACACAAAACACCAGGGATTGTCAAGAACAAACTGCAACTTAGAAGAGGGTTTTTTGTTTGTTTGTTTTTTGAGGGGAAGAAATAAAACAGTTTATACATCATATTACTGTATAACATACTAGTTAAAGGGAACAGAGGCTTCAGATTCAAGACAGAGTATTAACTGATTTTATAACTTACTAGGGGGCAGGCTTAGGAAGATACTCAGTGAGTCTCAGCTTCCTTGTCTGTAAAATGGGGATAATAATAGCTATCACTCATGAAGGGCCAGAGTGTTAAATGAATTAAACAATGAAGTGTACTGCCAAGTGCCCTCACTGGCGTGTGTTCAGTGAAGGGCAGTCAGGGCTCATTCTGAATAACATGTTGAACTTGTCTGTTTTTAAAATTAAGAACATGGCATATAAACTTTAATTTAATTCACTCAAATAAAAGCATTTACTCATTGGCTATGCTATAGCCAATTGTTAAATGAGAATGGATTGAAATGGGGGTGAAAAGAAAGATACTGTAAAGCTGAGACAAGTCTGTGAACACACTCTCTATACAGTGGTTCTGAATTTCTTCTCAGTCACAGAATCCTTAAAGATTCTAATAGAATGTTTTTAAAAGATAAAAAAAAAATAAAAAGAATCTGTTGAAAGCCATCAGTCCTTTCCTCAGGAAACTATATACACATATATATCCACCAAATTCTGCAGAAAGATGTCAAGGAGGCCACGGACCTTGGGTTAACAACTCCTGCCGTAAACGAAAAAGGTACACAGATATGGAAAGCCTCCTTGAGAAAAACTTGTAGAAATTCATACTTCATTCATACATGTATTTGAAAATTTTACTCATACTTAGTTATGTAAATATAATATGTAAAGCTCCAAGTTTTGTGGATCATAAAAATGTAAACCGCTTGAAAGAAAGAGATCCAATGCTCTATTTCCTGCCAGTACCTATGTGTCTCTTATCACAAGTTATCTTTAAATATAAGCATTTTGGTGCATTTCCCTTCTCCTCAGCAAGTTTGTTAGCTCCTTGAGGGAAGGAAGTATGTTTCATATAACTCTGCATCTCCCAAACCACCAAGCACAATGCTTTGCACACATTATGGACCTAAAATGGTTAACAGACCTGTCTTTACTGCACGTACACTTCTAACGCAGCTCCTGGCCCCAGTTTGCCAGAATGATATTTCAAACTGTCAAGAATATCTACCACTTTCCTGTTATTCTTGACATCTAGGAAGTCGTATGACTCCATATAATATAGGTGCTCTGCAATATGGGCCAAGGTGATGAAAAAGCTAAAATTAAGACAATGATAGCACTTCTCTATTAACAGAAAAACATCTCGTGACGGAATTTTATGAATTTTAAGTTTTATCTCCCAGAACTTTTCTTAAACCTTAGGTACCCAATAAAGGTTGTATTTTAATCTCTTCAAGATGGAATCTAATTTTGTACAAAGGCACATATTTACTTATTTTCTGTAAGTGCCCCACTACTGCACAATCGGGGAATATTGCCTCACTGAGTAACCAAGATGGAGAAGGACGCTACCACCTGCCACCATGATTGAGTCCTTCGTAAAAGACTCTCCTGGTGGCAGTATTAAGAAGTTCAACAAATTGGCCTGATATTCACTCAAGACTTTCCACAATTTGGTCCCAAACTTTCCATCCAAAGATTCACTGAGGAACTGTTTATAGAGTATTGTTATATTGATATTATACTAAATGCTGGGGAAACACAAGAGAACAATACTCTCAGTTCTTTCCCTCAGGAAAATTCACTGTAGCTCAGGATATAGGTGAGCAAACAGGTAATTTGAATATATTATGAGGAATGTTAGAACATTTATAAGCACAAGGTATCAAGACATAACCTAAAAGGGGCGCTTAACCCAATCTCAGGGAAATAAGAAGGCTTCCGGGAAAGGTGGCCTCTATACAAAAACCTAAAGACTAAGTAAAACTTTGTCACTCACAGGAGAGGAGTATGGAAAGAAAACATTCTAGGCAGAGAGAATAGCATGTCTAAAGACCATCAGATGAGAGAGAACATGACCAGACCAACGGCTTACACATAGTTGAATATGGCTGGAAAGGTCGTCGGTGGAAAAAGAAGAGGTTGGGGCGATGGACAAGAGGGAAGAGGACGAGGTGGATGAAATATAACAGTGAGACACGCGACAGCACAGGTTATTAGAGCCTGATCACAAAGGGCCTTATATGCCATGCTAAGAGTTTGTTCATTCTGGTGACAATGGGGAACAACTGGAAAGTTTTAAGCAAATGAGGGGTTTGATTAGATTTTCATTTTAGAAAGATCAACATTTAGGCTGTCATGATTAGAAAGGGGCAAGAACAACAGGACCCTCAAGATGGAGGAATTAAGATGTGTAGATCACCTTCTTCCCCACAAATACATCAAAAATACATCTACACGTGGAACAACTCCTACAGAACACCTACTGAATGCTGGCAGAAGACTTCAGACTTCCCAAAAGGCAAGAAACTCCCCACGTACCTGGGTAGCGCAAAAGAAAAAACAGAGAGAAAAGAATAGGGATGGGACCTACACCTCTGGGATGGAGCTGTGAAGGAGGAAATCTTTCTACACACTAGGAAGCCCCTTCACTGGCAGAGGCAGGCAGTGGGTGGGGGGCGGGGAGCTTTGGAGCCGCAGAGGAGAGCGCAGCAACAGGGGTGCAGAGGGCAAAGCAGAGAGATTCCCGTACAGAGGATCGGTGCCGACCAGCACTCACTAGCCCGAGAGGCTTGTTTGCTCACCCGCCGGGGCGCGGGGGGCGGTGCTGGGAGCTGAGGCTCGGGCTTCGGAGGTTGGATCCCAGGGAGAGGACTGGGGTTGGCTGCGTGAACACAACCTGAAGGGGGCTAGTGCACCACAGCTAGCCGGGAGAGTCCGGGAAAAGGTCTGGACCTGCCAAAGAGGCAAGAAACCATTGTTTCAGGGTGCGCAAGAGGGGGGATTCAGAGCACCGCCTAAACGAGCTCCAGAGACGGGCACGAGCCGCGGCTAACAGCGCAGACCCCAGAGACGGGCATAAAACGCTAAGGCTGCTGCTGCCGCCACCAAGAAGCCTGTGTGCAAGCACAGGTCACTCTCCACACCTCCCCTCCTGGGAGCCTGTGCAGCCCGCCACCGCCAGGGTCCCGTGAGCCAGGGACAACTTCCCTGGGAGAACGCACGGCGCACCTTGGGCTGTTGCAACTTTATGCTGGCTGCTGCCGCCGCAGTATCACCCCGCATTCCATCCACCTTCCGCCCGCCCCCGCCCCAACCACGGCCTGAGTGAGCCACAGCCCCCTAATAAGCTGCCACTCTAACCACATCCTGTCTGGGTGGGGAACAGATGCCAGAGGGTGACCTACATATAGAGGCGGGGCCAAACCCAAAGCTGAACCCCAGGAGCTGTGCAAACAGGGAAGAGAAAGGGAAATCTCTCCCAGCAGGCTCAGGAGCAGTAAATCTCCACAATCAACTTGATGTACCCTGCACCTGTGGAATACCTGAATAGACAACGAGTCATCCCAAAATTGTGGCAGTGGACTTCGGGAGCAATTGTAGACTTAGGGTTTGCTGTCTGTGACTGATCTGTTTCTGATTTTTATGTTTATCTTAGTTTAATTTTTAGCACTTGTTATCATTGGTGGATTTGTTTATTGGTTTGGTTGCTCTCTTCTTTTTTTATAATTTTTTATAATAATTATTATTTTTAATAATTATTTTTAATAATTATTTATAATTATATTTTAATAATTATTTTAAATAATTATTTTATAGTTATTTTTATTTTTTATAATTATAATTTTTTATAATTATTTTAAATAATTTTTATAATTATTTTAATAATTATTTTATAATTATTTTTATAATTATTTTTATAATTTTTAATAATTATTTTATAATTATTTTTTATAATTTCATTTTTTATAATTATAATTATTTTTAATATTTTTAAAAATAATTATTATTTTTCATTTTAATAATTTTTATATTAAAATTTTATTATTTTTCTTTCCTTTTTCCTCCCTTTTCTTCTGAGCTGTGTGGCTGACAGGATCTTGGTGCTCAGGCCTGAGACTCTGAGATGGGAAAGTCGAGTTCAGAACATTGGACCAACAGAGACCTCCCAGTCCCACGTAATATCAATTGGTGAGAGCTCTCCCAGAGATCTCTGTCTCAAAGTTAAGACCCAGCTCCACCCAACGGCCAGCAAAATCCAGTGCCAGATGCCCCATGCCAAACAACTAGCAAGAGAGAAACACAACCCCACCCATTAGCAGAGAGGCTGCCTAAAATCATACTAGGTTCACAGACATCCCAAAACACACCACCAGATGTGGCACTGACCATCAGAAAAAAAAGATCCAGCCCCACCGACTAGAACACAGGAACCAGTCCCCTCCATCAGGAAGCCTACACAAGCCACTGAACCAACCTTACCCACAGGGGGCAGACACCAAAAACAATGGGAACTACAAACCTGCAGCCTGCAAAAAGGAGACCCCAAACACAGTATGTTCAACAAGATGAGAAGACAGAGAAATATGCAGCAGATGAAGGAGCAAGGTAAAAACCCACCAGCCCAAACAAATGAAGAGGAAATAGGCAGCCTACCTGAAAAAGAGTTCAGAGTAATGGTAGTAAAGATGATCCAAAATCTTGGAAATAGAATGGAGAAAATACAAGAAACGTTTAACAAGGACCTAGAAGAACTAAAGAGCAAACAAACAATGATGAACAACAAAATAAATGAAATGAAAAATTCTCTAGAAGGAATCAATAGCAGAATAACTGAGGCAGAAGAATGGATAAGTGACCTGGAAGATAAAATAGTGGAAATAACTACCACAGAGCAGAATGAAGAAAAAAGAATGAAAGCAATTGAGGACAGTCTCAGAGACCTCTGGGACAACATTAAACACACCAACAATCGAATTATAGGGGTCCCAGAAGAAGAAGAGAAAAAGAAAGGGACTGAGAAAATATTTGAAGAGATTATAGTTGAAAACTTCCCTAACATGGGAAAGGAAATAGTCAGTCAAGTCCAGGAAGCACAGACAGTCCCATACAGGATAAATCCAAGGAGAAACATGCCAAGACACATATTAATCAAACTATCAGAAATTAAATACAAAGGACAAATATTAAAAGCAGCAAGGGAAAAGCAACAAATAACATACAAGGGAATCCCCATAAGGTTAACAGCTGATCTTTCAGCAGAAACTGTAAGCAGGAAGGAAGTGGCAGGACATATTTAAAATGATGAAAGGGAAAAACCTACAACCAAGATTACTCTACCCAGCAAGGATCTCATTCAAATTCAACAGAGAAATTAAAACATTTACAGACAAGCAAAAGTTAAGAGAATTCAGCACCACCAAACCAGCTCTACAATAAATGCTAAAGGACCTTCTCTAGGCAGGAAAAACAAGAGAAGAAAAAGACTTACAATAACAAACCCAAAACAATTAAAAAAATGGTAATAGAAACATACATATTGATAACTACCTTAAATGTAAAGGGATTAAATGCTCCAACCAAAAGACACAGACCGGCTGAATGGATGCAAAAATAAGACCCATACTTACGCTGTCTACAAGACACCCACTTCAGACCTAGGGACACATACAGACTGAAAGTGAGGGGATGGAAAAAGATATTCCATGCAAATGGAAATCAAAAGAAAGCTGCAGCAGCAATTCTCATATCAGACAAAACAGACTTTAAAATAAAGACTATTACAAGAGACAAAGAAGGCCACTACATAATGATCAAGGGATCCATCCAAGAAGAAGATATAACAATTGTAAATATTTATGCACCCAACATAGAAACACCTCAATACATAAGGCAAATGCTAACAGCCATAAAAGGGGAAATCAACAGTAACACAATCATAGTAGGGGAGTTTAACACCCCACTTTCACCAATGGACAGATCATCCAAAATGAAAATAAATAAGGAAACAAAAGCATTAAATGACATATTAAACAAGATGGACCTAATTGATATTCATAGGACATTCCATCTAAAAACAGCAGATTACACTTTCTTCAAAAGTGCTCATGGAACATTCTCTAGGATAAATCATGTCCTGGGTTACAAATCAAGCCTTGGTAAATTTAAGAAAATTGAAATCGTATCAAGTATCTTTTCTACCCACAACACTATGAGACTAGATATCAATTACAGGAAAAAAACTAAAAAATACAAATACATGGAGGCTAAACAATACACTACTAAATAACCAAGAGGTAACTGAAGAAATCAAAGAGGAAATCAAAAAATACCTAGAAACAAATGACAATGAAAACTTGACGACCCCAAACCTATGGGATGCAGGAAAAGCAGTTCTAAGAAGGAAGTTTATAGCAATACAATCCTACCTCAAGAAACAAGAAATATCTCAAATAAACAACCTAAACTTACACCTAAAGCAAATAGAGTAATAAGGAAAAAAAAAACCCCAAAATTAGCAGAAGGAAAGAATTCATACAGATCATATCAGAAATAAATGAAAAAGAAATGAAGGAACTGATATCAAAGATCAATAAAACTGAAAGCTGGTTCTTTAAGAAGATAAACAATATTGATAAAGCATTAGCCAGACTCATCAAGAAAAAAGGGAGAAGACTCAAATCAATAGAATTAGAAATGAAAAAGGAAGAGTAACACCTGACACTTCAAAACTACAAAGGATCACGAGAGATTACTACAAGCAACTATATGCCAATAAAATGGACAGCCTGGAAGAAATGGACAAATTCTTAGAATTGCACAACCTGCCAAGACTGAATCAGGAAGAAATATAAAATATAAACAGACCAGTCACAAGCACTGAAACTGAAAGTGTGATTAAAAATCTTCCAACAAACAAAAGCCCAGGACCAGATGTCTCCACAGGCAAATTCTATCAAACATTTAGAGAAGAGCTAACACCTATCCTTCTCTAACTCTTCCAAAATATAGCAGAGGGAGGAACACTCCCAAACACATTCTAAGAGGCCACCATCACCCTGATACCAAAACCAGACAAAGATGCCACAAAAAAAGAAAACTACAGGCCAATATCTCTGATGAACATAGATGCAAAAATCCTCAACAAAATACTAGCAAACAGAATCCAGCAGCACATTAAAAGGAGCATACACCATGATCAAGTGGGGTTTATACCAGGAATGCAATGATTCTTAAATATACAGAAATCAACCAATGTGATAAACCATATTAAGAAACTGAAGGA
Organism: Phocoena sinus; assembly: GCF_008692025.1. Classification (NCBI taxonomy): domain Eukaryota; kingdom Metazoa; phylum Chordata; class Mammalia; order Artiodactyla; family Phocoenidae; genus Phocoena; species Phocoena sinus. The sequence goes on from NC_045776.1 coordinate 17,531,438, forward strand.
TAAAAACCATATGATCATCTCAATACATGCAGAAAAAGCTTTTGACAAAATTCAACACCCATTTATGATAAAAACAAGCCAGAAAAGAGGCATAGAGAGGGAACTTACCTCAACATAATAAAGGCCCTATATAGCAAACCCACAGCCAACATCATTCTCAATGGTGAAAAACTGAAACCATTTCCTCTAAGTACAGGAACAAGACAAGGATGCCCACTCTCACCACTATTATTCAACATCACTTTGGAAGTTTAGCCACAGCAATCAGAGAAGAAAAGGAAATAAAAGGAATCCAAATTGGAAAAGAAGTAGTAAAGCTGTCACTGTCTGCAGATGACATGATACTATCCACAGAGAATCCTAAAGATGCTACCAGAAAACTACTAGAGCTAATCAATGAATTTGGTAAAGTTGCAGGATACAAAATGAATGCACAGAAATCTCTTGCATTCCTATACCAGTAATGATGAAAAATTTGAAAGAGAAATTAAGGAAACACTCCCATTTACCATTGCAACAAAAAGAATAAAATACCTAGGAATAAACCTACCTAAGGAGACAAAAGACCTGTATGCAGAAATAGAAGACACTGATGAAAGAAATTAAAGATGATACAAACAGATGGAGAGATATACCATGTTCTTGGATTGGAAGAATCAACATTGTGAAAATGACTATACTACCCAAAGCAATCTACAGATTCAATGCAATCCCTGTCAAAGTAACAACAGCATTTTTCACAGAACTAGAACACAAAATTTCACAGTTTGTATGGAAACACAAAAGACCCCAAATAGCCAAAGAAATCTTGAGAAAGAAAAACAGAGCTGGAGGAATCAGGCTCCCTGACTTCAGACTATACCACAAAGCTACAGTAATCAAGACAGTATGGTACTGGCACAAAAACAGAAATATAGATCAATGGAACAGGATAGCAAGGCCAGAGATAAACCCATGCACCTATGGTCACCTTATCTTTGATAAAGGAGGCAAGAATATATAATGGAGAAAAGACAGCCTCTTCATTAAGTGGTGCTGGGAAAACTGGACAGCTACATGTAAAAGAACAAAATTAGAATACTGAATACCATATACAAAAATAAACTCAAAGTGAATTAAAGACCTAAATATAAGGCTAGACACTGTAAAACTCTTAGAGGAAAACATAGGAAGAACACTCTTTGACATAAGTCACAGCAAGATCCTTTTTGACCCACCTCCTAGAGAAATAAAAACTAAAATAAACAAATGGGACCTAATGAAACTTAAAAGCTCTGCACAGCAAAGGAAACTATTAACAAGACAAAAAGACAACCCTCAGAATGGGAGAAAATATTTGCAAATGAAGCAACTGACAAAGGATTAATCTCCAAAATTTACAAGCAGCTCATGCAGCTCAATATCAAAAAAACAAAAAGCCAATCCCAAAATGGGCAGAAGATTTAAATAGACATTTCTCCAAAGAAGATATACAGATTGCCAACAAACACATGAAAGGATGTGCAACATCACTAATTATTAGAGAAATGCAAATCAAAACTACAATGAGGTATCACCTCACACTGGTCAGAATAGCCATCATCAAAAAATCTGGAAACAATAAATGCTAGAGAGGGTGTGGAGAAAAGGGAACCCTCTTGCATCACTGGTGGGAATGTAAATTGATACAGCCAATATGGAGGTATGGAGGTTCGTCAAAAAACTAAAGATAGAAGTACCATGTGACCCAGCAATCCCATTAATGGGCATATACCCTGAGAAAACCATAATTCAAAAAGAGTCATGTACCACAATGTTCACTGCAGCACTATTTACAATAGCCAGGACATGGAAGCAACCTAAGTGTCCACTGACAGAAGAATGGATAAAGAAGATGTGGCACATATACACAATGGAATATTACTCAGCCATAAAAAGAAACGAAGTTGAGTTATTTGTAGTCAGGTGGATGGACCTAGAGTCTGTCATACAGAGTGAAGTAAGTTATAAAGAGAAAAACAAATACTGTATGCTAACATGTATATATGGAATCTAAAAAAAAAAAAAAAGAAAATGGTTCTGACGAACCTAGGGGCAGGACAGGAATAAAGACGCAGACATAGAGAATGGACTTGAGGACACAGAGAGAGACAAGGGTCAGCTGAGACAAAGTGAGAGCGTGGCATGGACATATATACACTATCAAATGGAAAAGAGATAGCTAGTGGGAAGCAGCTGCATAGCACAGGGAGATCAGCTCGGTGCTTTGTGACCACTTAGATGGGTGGGATAGGGAGGGTGGGAGGGAGATGCAAGAGGGAGGAGATATGGGGATATATGTATACATATAGCTGATTCACTTTGTTATAAAGCAGAAACTAACACACCATTGTAAACTAATTATACTCCAATAAAGATGTTAAATGGGGGTGGCAAGACCTACTGCCTTGGAAATTCTGATCTACTTACCCCCGGCCAAATGGATTAATTAGAATCACAGAATATTTGAACTGAAAGGACTTTAGAAAACTATGATCTATTCCTGTTTTGTATGATGTAACTGAGAATGATGGAAGGCAAGTGGTTAGCTGCAGGCTTCTGTGGCCCAGGCCATGGGTAATGTGACCAGAACACATCTCTGAACACAACTTACATCTTTATAACCATGTTTTATTCATGACACTCTACCAAAACAGAAGATTCAATAAATTATATGTTTTATCTTTTGTCACACAATGAGAAGGTCCCCATTACTGGTTCAATAGCTAAATACAGCCATACCAAGCTCCCTGTCTTTGTCTTGGCTCTATCTTAGTTGCATCCTGTCCACAAAATGGTTAATTGCACATCCAGCACTGCATGCACCTTCCCAACAGGAAGAGGTAGAAGGCTGAATGGCATAAGGACATGTGGCAGTTAAGTCAAGCCCCCTTGTAAAGTCTGATTACATTTCATTGGCCAAAATTATATAATAATTCCCCTAGCTTCACAGAAGGGTGGGAAATGTAGTTTGTGATCTGACCACAATGCCATCTGCAACAATTCTGAGGTTCTGTTCACGTGTAAAAGGAGAATGGTATGCGGTTGGTAGTTGGCAATTTCTCCGCCTTCCCCGCTTCCTTTAGAACGAAATTATTCTTTTTAATAGAAAAATTATTATCCATACATTTAACAAACAGTGATATATCATCTTTGGCATTTATTCTATTGTCCAGAGCTAATTTTATTTATTTTTATTTTATTTTATTACCTTTCCACATCTGTTAAATGAGTAAGTTCCCTGGGCCATACGAAATTTTTATAAAAAAACTTTGTTTTTTTTTTTTTTGCATGAGGCTTAGCACAGTGCTTTATAGTTCAGTAAGTACTTAATACACAATTGTTGCTTTGGCAAATACTGAAAATTACTTTACATTGACTGTGCCCAGCACAGTCAATAAAATTATGCACAGATCAGAAATTTCCAAGGGTCTGCTATAAACCTGTGCTGGTCTATGGCAAAGTTTCCATGGCTTTATGGTGAAATGGTAAAACACAAACCATGTAGTATGTGTTTTTCATGAAGCTAAATTTATTCAGTTTAAAGGAGTGTTTAGTCTAAGGTTATGTTCTTACTACTTTTTTGGTGAATAAAAGGGTTTTTCTTTAATAAAATGATAAAGATAGTGGTATTTTTTTAGTATTTGCACTCAGCAAAATAAAACACAGCACTGCTAAATACTCCCAAATTTTATTTTTGGAAATTTTACTGGCCCATGATATTGGAAAATTTGGAAACAGTTGCCATTTGTAATAAGTTTACTGTCGTGAGGAACTGCAAGGGTACTTCCCCACTGTAAGAATCAGAACTGGTAAGTCCTACTACTGGTCACTGGTTCTTTACTGAGAATGCCAAGAGGCTCCTAACTCAACTTGTTAACAGACAGAATTCAGCATTATTCAAGTCAATCTGTGACCATATTCAAGGCCCAGTTATCAGATGATTAGCCTTTCCTACCTGTAAGATGGGTAAGTAGTACAGACACTACGGCAGCTTTACAGTGAGAATTTAACGCGTAGCACCACCCACCCACCCCCATCACCCTGTATGTCTAGCCAAATGCACAAATGAACTACCAAAATGCACACAGGCTCAGAACTCTGGAAACAAATCAAATCAAAACAAAGCTCCTTAAAAAGCAGAAAGCACGGAAATCCAGAATTGGATAAATCACAATTAACTCAGACCCTCTAGCTGTTGAGAAAGTAACTCTTGTCGTGCAGTCAAGAGTAATAATAATAGCTCATATTTTAGTGCCGTTTTATTTCAAGCTTTTTATCTCAAGCTTTTTTTATTTAAAGTGTCCCAACTTTAATCTTACCATTTTTTAAAAGTGCTACAAAGGCACAAAGCTGCAAGAAAATATTTACACTTTGCTGTAACAGCAAAATGCTAAAAATGAGAAAAGGATTGACACAGAGATAGCAAAATAAAGCCTACGTAAGCTGCAGTTACAGTATTATACAATGGCTAACTTGTTGCTTTGGCAAGATGACTGTTGTCCCGTCATGAACTGACCAAGGAAAAATGTCAATTAAAAAAATGTTTACCCTATCTACCTGGTTATGATGACCCGCTCTTTTAAAAGATTAACATACAAGCCGTAACACACACACACACACACACACGCACGCACACGCGCGCGCGCGCACACACACACACACACACACGCTCTGAGGCTATTACTTAGGGAATAATGAATTTGTTTCCTGGATCATTTTTGTATCCTTATCACAAAGTGTAGACTCACTTTATTAATGTACTCTACATTTAATAAGTGCCTATTATATGAAAGCACTTTATCAGCTACAAAGAACTATAGCTATATATTTCTATAAGAATCAGGTATCATTTTCAGCATTATTCGATAATAAATGATACTTTTATACTGCTATTCCACTTTTTTCCCCTTTTGCATTTCTAATGCAAAGGTAGAGACTGAACCCGACAGTACCTTGACTTCTCCACAGCACAATGAACAATGTTAGCACACTGTTCAAAGCACAGTGAAGAAAAAAAAAACAGAAGCCAGAATCAAACTATGTTTACCAAGAGAGAATGAAATTTTCTTACTGGAATTATTACAAAACCAAAGCATTTCAGAGAATTTTCCAAGCGCCCTTAGAGATCATTGACAACTATTACTATTGTCCTGCTAGTAGGCAATATATGTAACCATTTTCCTGGGCTTTGGTCCCTCTTCGGCCAGTCAACAGGCCTAGTTAAGAGTTAAGATAAACTGGTTCATCATACTTAAAAGAAAATCATGAGTAAAGAAATGGCCACTAACTATCCTTGGCTCTGAAGAGTAGAGGAGAAAAAAAAAAAGGTCATATTAAAAAATGTACTAATTAGTAGCTCAATTACAAGGAACTTCCTGTGGGAGAACATATTCTATTTACTTTAAACCAAATGAATTTATGATGATTTATGCCATTACAATGAGTGCAAAATGAATTAATAATGATTGGCCACTTATTTCAAAGTGTAACCAACTGAATGAAGCCTTTTCCCACTTGCTAATGTCCATCAAAGAACAGGGATGGCAGAGTGCCATCTAGAATTCTATTCTTCTGCTTTAGATAGGTAACTGATTTGATTAAAAATAATTCCAATGCAGTGTGCATTATTCATGGATATGGAATAATTAATAAGCACTTCTAAAACGAGATGCTTTGTATTAATACAGTTATGAAAAACTACTTTTTACATCCTGTATTGCATAAAAACTAAGTCATCATTTCATTTAATAAAAAGCATAAAGTAACTTGGTTAAATTAGGAAGTTAATTTAACAAAGACATTTAAAAACTCATTAATCTAATAGCAGCTTAGTCAAAACAGTCCTATTTCCAAGAAAGTAGCTGTTTCTTGTCCTATAATCAGAAGAGTATAAAATCCAGTGTTGCTTGATTGAAAGTACATTTTTTTCTGTTCGACTGAGTTTCAAACTAAGTTGTGTCATGCAGTGAAATTTAATCTCATTTTGCTTTTGGTACTCTGTGTATTTTGGATGGCAGACTAAAATAAGTGTCTTACCTTCCCATAAACAAAAGGATATTACTTAGTGCATATGGCCCTTTTCCGCTTGAAGGAAGGTAAAAAGTGCTGATTGTTTGACAATCTGGGGGTCAGCAATAAAGATGTAAAATAGTAGAAGCAGAGGCTTATGATGTCAAAGAAGTAAAAAAACAAAAATCCATTAATCTATGGAATCTTTACGTGAATGATCTAAATACTTCTATGCCTTGTTCCCAAAGACAAAGCGGGGGCGGTTGTGAAGCAAGAGACCACCAGGTTCAAGTTCTGGCTCTAGCACCTAATAGCTGGGTGATCCTTTCATTCATTACTTCCTGAGTGCCTGCTGTGGACCAGGCACTGTTCTAAGTGCAGGTCAAGCAAGTCTGTACTCTCATGAAGCTCACACTCTAGTTGGGACAAAACAACCAAATGAACAAATAGGTATGCTGAGTAGTACTAAGTCCTGTGAGGAAAAAGAAAGCAGAGTAAGAGCCTAGAAAGTGATAGGGAGGGAAGGACTCTGCAAAAGGTGACAAACAATTACACAAATTATTTTTGTTTTCTGGGACGGTGATTTCTCATGACTACTGATAACAATTTGGTGTCCACGGAACACTCTATAGGTACAGAAAGGTGGAGGAAATAGATAGGAGTTTCTCTGGTTTATGTGACACGTATTTCTCACCATGTTCTATGCACAGCTTCTATCAGCCTTCTCTAGGCCTGATCACCTCCAGGAACCAACCAATCAGAGTGAATCTCTGGCCTTCTAAGCAGAGACTGGCCTTTTTCTAGAGATGAAACCCCCCTAACACTGCAGCCCCGGCTCACGTCTGATCTTAACCCTTTCTGGTCATCTGTACACCATTAAACACCGTGTGAGAGGGATTTGCCAATTAAATGTATTACACGGTTCTGAAGATGCTGATGTGCCTCTACAAAGTAATCGACCTACTACTTGATCAAAGACTCATGCTCAGTTATTTTACCCATTTGTACTATTCTGGAGCTTCTAGAATTTAATTATTATTTAAAAATACATAAAATCAGAACAATGACATTCTCTGAGAAATACTATTAACACTAATCAAAACTATGGCAAAAAACCCTGAAATGTTTCGTGATAACTTCATAACTGCCTCCTCTTTTTAAATAATTCACACAGGCTAATTAAGTAACCTAGTGATTGTTACAAGATAAATCTCAAAGTCATTTTATAGGCAGTCTAGTGGAGATTTAAATCATAGGAAAAATTACTTGATCTCTTTTCTAATAACCACAATAAAACATTCAACTGGAACAAGAAGCTGCTGTATGTTAACCCTTTATAGATATACAGTCAAAGAGTAGAGATAGTCACCCTTAGTAGACACTAAATATTAGTAAGCTGTGACATGGAGACTAGAGTAACCACAGGAGAAATAAAGTCAGAATTGTTCTACAGGCAGACAAATGAATACCAACATTCTCAATACAAGCACTCTAAATGTTTCCTTTCTACACATTTATTTTATTGAAGTTGAGTAAGGGAGAAAAAAAAAAAAGATGAGCAAACAAAAGTCACTCTGCTGCCCGTTTCTCAGTCTGGACATCTTTGTTTAAGCTTTGACTTGGCTTAAATGGACGAATTAATATTGACAAAAACATCAACTAAGCTAATGAGTTGTTAGTTAAGGCAATAAACATGTCACATTAGAGTCAGCGCAGCAAAGAGGTAATTAGCCCTGGAAAAGCCCTGCTGATTGGAGCTGTTGAGATCCTCTGCTCTTAACCTTTGAGTCCATTATCTAACCCAGGAGTCGTAGCTGTGTTAATGGGAACTCGCCAGTAAACAGCAGCCTTGCTGGAGCAGCTAAGCCTGAATTCAGAATCCTGGGATGAAAGGGGTGCTGCTGGGTTTACAAGACAGCCATCAACGAAGCTCCATGAAAATCTCAAACAGAGCTCTTTCGGGAATAGATGCTAATGTCAAAGGGGACAAATATATTTCCAAAGAAACTTGTGGGGGGGGGGAGGTGGGGGTGATACATATTTTTTGATATAAAGGATACGCAGAAATATATTAAGTAACATGCAATCTAATAAAGGAGAAGTCATTCCAATCACAAAATCCCCTCTTTTCTACAAATAAGGATGTTCTGATCCTTTCAAGATAAAGCATAATATACTATAATACAATGAATTCCTGAACTATCTGATCTACAGAAGCAACCATGATCGCACCTAAAAATCAGATAATAATTTATATTCACTTAAAACAAAAAAGAAACATACACATGCTATTACACTCCTGAAATATATGTTTACATGAGTAATTACCGATTATCCTTCAAAACAGCTTAGCCTATAAGATTTTTCTTTTTAAACTTCTCACTGATTTTACTGATTTGGCTTTAGGACAATCAAAACTAGCATTTTCAAAGTCTATGTTGGAAAAAAATCAGATGCTTACAGAAAACTCACAAACAGCAGGAGTTACAACATATATGAATAAAACTCCCATTCTCTAGATTAGTGGACCATTCCTGAAATAAAGCAAAAGACCATATTGGCGAGTTTGAACAATTTGAATTTGTATAATCTTCATATTAACTTCAAAAAAATGATCAAATATAGTCTAAGTTTTGACATTGCTTCTAATATTACAAATGAAAAAATATATATTAATTGATACAAATATCTTATGCATATGAATTAACTGACACTACATCATCAAGAAATATTTCTTTTTCCTTGGGAAACTTGTTTTTCTTTTGAGCTTTAAAGCAAACACACACATCAGGCATTCAAGATAATACTGCACTGCCATTCATTTTTTGAGTTTTAATGATTTTATGCTATTTCCTTTTACAAAGAAGGAAACTGTTCCATCCTAATTTTGTTATTACAGAAGTTTGATGAAAGAAATGGGTAGGTATGCAGTTCCTTGCTGCTACTGCCGTGTGGTATGTGTAGTGTGTGTGCATCTGGGTATTAGAGGAGCAGAGACATGGGACATTTACTACACAGTAAATCAATACGTGCTATCTTTTTTTAGGCTGAGTAATTTCGAAAGGGACAGGAAGCAATTAGCTGCCTCATACCTTATTGGCTACTGTATGGTTTTAATATTTTAAAAATTTTCCCTCAAATGTAGTTTCTTTTTTTAATCAATTTGCAAAACAGCTATATATGGCTTAATTTTCATTAGTTAATCTTTTAATAATCAAATATAGATGGAAAAGCACTATAAACCAGTCTTCATTTTCAATAAAAGATGAAAGAAGTAATGCTGTAAACCACAATAAAAAAGTTTTCAGCTATTCTACTGTCATTGGCAGCTACGTATAACCTGAAAAAATATACCACAGTATTTATTTCTGATATTATGCACAGCACATATAAAAATGTCAAATACTTCTAAATGGTCTGGGAGCAATAAAGAAAGATAAATAATATTTTCAAAACATTTTTAAAACTTTACATCCATATATGGATTTAATTTGATATAATTACATGATAATTTCATATTCATATTGTTCATAGAACAATAGTGCTCAATCTGTCTATCCCAACTTACTTGAAGAATATGACATGTTACCAAACCATGTCTTACTATGGCAGGAAAAGGGTATCAAAATGGAGGGGGAGCAGAGTACCATAAGTGTAATTTGAAAAAGTCCTCCCGGGGATGCTGATCTGGTCCCCGACTCCACACCTTGCCCCTGCTTCCTTCCAATTAGGAGGCAAAAGCTATCCTCTTCTCTCCAGTGACTGAAAACCCATGGATAGCAGTAGACAGCGATGAAGTAAGATCTGGATTCTAATCCCCCAACTACAATTTGATAACAGCTTGATCTTAGGTAACTTAAAATGGGTGTCAGTTTCCTCATCTAATGAGATACAGTGTGGGGGGGGGGGGGTCGGGAGGAGACCTATTTCTGGAATTATTAGGACTGTTAAAGATACAACACGCACCAGGCCTGACACAGGGGAGGCTCTTGATACATTCTTGTCCCTCCATCTCCCTGTATATAAGTACGCAGAAATTGTTCCTTAATTATTTTCTTCAGTCACAGATATTTATTTGTATATTATACTAAGACTTCAAAAATAGACTTTTTTAAAAGAGGAAAACTACTTGGACTCCAGTCCTTCTAAAAATATACTTTAAAAAGCATTCTAGGGTTTCCTTGGTGGCGCAGTGGTTGAGAGTCTGCCTGCTGATGCAGGGGACGCGGGTTTGTGCCCCGGTCCGGGAAGATCCCACGTGCCGCGGAGCGGCTGGGCCCGTGAGCCATGGCCGCTGAGCCTGCACGTCCAGAGCCTGTGCTCCACAACGGGAGAGGCCACAACAGTGAGAGGCCCGCATACCGCAAAAAAAAAAAAAAAAAAAGCATTCTACTAAAAGGTAAGAAAAAATAGTAAAACAAATGAATGAAGGAAAGGGAAAGAAAGAAAGGAAGAAGGGGAAATTTTATTTGCTGACTGTCTGGTAGGTGGCAGGCATTGTGCTGGGTGCTTTATGGGTGGTATTTCATTCTGAAAAGAACCCAGGGAAGAATATGATATTAATTTCAGTGTTGAAGATAAGGAAAACTGCTTCTCACAAACCTTAAATAACTTATTCTAGGTCATACTGTTAGTAATGTCAGAATACGTTTTCCCTGACTTGAAATCCTCTGTTCTGTTCACTATTATGTATAATATTTATTCAAAAGGAATAGGCTATGTCATATTCCAGACATAAGATGACATCTGCAAAGGGATTTTATGTTTAATATTGCAAATGAAATACATCCTGTTGTTTTTCTCCTGGTAATCCCAGAAACTGTAAATTGGCTCATGACAATTGAGTAAGTGTAGAATCATTTTAACACGTATGAAAAGTAAGCCAAACTGGCAAGCGCCTCAAGGAGGACAGAACTATTTACCTGAATGATCCACATACATTAATACTTAAAAGGAAGACAGAGAAAGGCAAACAAATATTATAACACTGGTTTTCCAACTTTCCCCTGTTAACTCTGGCCTAGTTACACTGAGCTAGCAATGCTATTTTTCTTCCTCTCAAAATCTGTAGAGGGTGAATTAAATGTGAAAGCAAGATCAATTCTGTTCCTAAGACAGTAAATGAGCTTAAGACCAGACCTATTTCAGGTTATGGAGAGAATCTAATTATGCCATCTTAAACGTTATGTTTATAGAACTGTATTACAGAGGCAGGAAAAAGGGAAGATACTCCCAGCCGCCTCCAGTGGCAAGTAAATTTCATGGCTACTGAAAGGGTAAGAAAAGAAATGTGGTCTCATATACCACACCATCCACAGATACAGCAAAATCTATAGAGCAAAATATTTTCATGCATCATGTTTTTACAAAAGTCAAGAGCTACGATGGTCTCACCTTCTTGCGACAATAGATCAGAAAGCAGAGGCTCAGAAGGGCTGTGTGTCTTAATCCAAATTAGAGAGCAAGTGATATGGCAGGCCCCGAAGTCAAAGCTCCAGTCTCAGAAATCAGCATCTCTTTATGGTAACACAAAGCTTCCATAATAAATGGAAGTCCAAAATTATCATCATCGTAACTGTTTTGACCACAGCCATATCCCAGCTCTTGGCACACTGTCTGGCACTGAGAAGCATTAAAAATACTTCTGGAATGAATGAATGGACTTGATTCACATTCCACTGTCCATAGTTTAACTATATTTCGAGGTCTCGGTTAAGTTTCACTATATTTACTAAGGTTTTGCTGGTCACTCCAACTATTTTGTCCCTGAATTTCTGGAGCACATCTTGTTCATACCATTCAAAGAAATACAGATGTAGAAAGCTCAGAATTAGAAGAAACTTTAGAGGTGATCTGGCCTGGAGGTTTCTAATCCTGGTTGATATCTAGGATCACCTGAAGAGCTTAATGAAAACACAGATTCATGGCCCCACTGCAGACCTACAGGTTCAGAACAGAGTCCAGTGGCAAGGAGTTCACTACTCCATAGGACAGACAGTTCCATTGTTAGACATCAATTTCAAACTTAGACAAAAGTAGAAAGAAAAAGGATAATAAATCTTGTTGTAACCATCATCCAGCTTCAACAGTTTTGAACTCCTGGCCAATCTTGTTTCATTCATCTACATCCTTACTCTCCTCAACACCTTGAATTACTTTGTAGCAAACCTCATCTATAAACATTTCAGTATATATGTCTAAAAGACTGGGACTTTTAAAAGACATAATCACAATGCTATTATCACTCCTAAAAAAAGTTATCAATAGTTCCTTAATATCATCAAACAGCCAGATGGCCTTCACATTTTATTGATTCTCTTTCTGTCCCCCTCTTTCTAACTCTCCTTCTTTCCCCTCTCTCCCTCCTTTTCTTTTTCTTTCCTTCATTTATTTATGTTTGTCTCTTCCAATCATAATCCAAATACATCTCTTATATCTCTTAATCTACAGGTTGTCTCCTCCCCCTTTCCTGGAAGAAATCAGTTCTTTGGTGCCTAGAGTTTTCTAAAATCTGGAGTCTGCTCATTATATCCCTATGGTGATATTTAAAGCGTTCTGACTTTTGTATTTCTTGTAAATTAGAGGAACAGATTCAGGTCTGAATTTTTAAATTTTTTACTATTTCTTAGATGCCGCTATGTATTTCCATCAGTATATAATGTCTGGCTGTCTCTTTTTTGGTGATATTAGGAGTTATTGCCCAGGTCTGTTAATTAGGGCAGCAAAGTGGTGATATTCTATTATCCCTTCTTCATTTATTGGCCAAAATACTGTTATAAAGAAGAATTTTCTCTCATCGACCATTTGATTATGCTGAGGTACATCTGTGTAAAAACAAAGATAAATGTTTATTTCCCTTTTCCAGTTTTCAAAATAACAAGTTAATTCTCTAGCATCATTCAACAGTGACACTGAGGTTTGTATGATTTCCCCCAGCACCATTTTGAACTCTTGGATCAAAATAAATGGATGTGTTTCTGTTTCAATTTGCTGCTGTTACTTTTATTGCCTTTTAACCTTGCTTATAGTATCTTATGTAAATATAAATCGCTTTTGGATTTTGAGTCGTTATACACAGATGTGTTTCCACATCAGATTAGTCTTCTTTTAGCACGTATATGATTGCATAATAAATATAAATAAAATCTCAAGTAATTATAATTACCACTAAATATAAAACAGATTGTATGTGCTGAATTGTAAAATCGTAGTGGACTAACATTTGTATCTCTAAATCCATTAGAATAAAAGTAACTAGAAATGAAACAGAAATCCTTAATAACCTCTAAAAATGATCTATAATCAAAAAGGGAATTAATACAATGTAGAAGTTTCTCAGTTGCTTTAGATATCTTAGATTTTAGGTTTAATTTTGACTTTCAGTCTTTTTTTCATCAAAGTTCTGCCTTTACATACCCTCTAAGCCATATTTATCCTTCGATATCTGTGAGGATATCTACATGCTTTCTTATTCTACTTGTAAATAGTTTCATTTCAATTTTCTGCATTCAGAATCTTTGCCCTAATATCTACTTCAACCTGCTCCATCCCTCCCAATCTTCCCACTGTTCTACAAAACAATTTAAAATTTTAAAACATTTTTTAGTTCATCTAGAGACAACCATAACATGAAGATTCTGGCACTTTGAGAGAAGAAGCTAAAGAAAAGGATATTTGAAAGTAAAGTTTCCTCAGTAAGATAACACATTCAAACATGAACTTTTACATAGTCACGTAATAATCATACTTGAGAACAAAAGACTCTGCATACTAGATTGTTCCTTTCTGTCAGGAATGAACTACATTACTTATCTTGGTTTCCACATGTGGGAGGCGGGAATAACTGCCAATCTCTACTTTCCACGTGGTATGTTTTGAAAAATATGATAACGCCCCCACGTAAAAGCATCTAAGTACCTTGGAATCAAAAGGCCACGAAAAACACGTCATTGCCCAAAGGTGAGGTTAATGTTACCATGTTTGTAAGTAATTAAGTGCAAAACACTTCTAATTAATAATTTCATTAATAGCGGAGCTTTTGAAAAATACCACTGCAGTAAAAATTAGTCATCGCATTTTCATATTCAAGATAAGTATCAACCCATTAACTTAGAAACAGTGTATTAGCTGCACTTTAGATGGAAGTTGTGAATCATTACTCAGGAGCTCTATGCATGGCTCACTGTAATTTAAATGTATTGTGAGCTACAGTAAAGTTGAATCAGACTAGGTCGCGATCAAAATGTTTAAATAAATTCCTATGTGGATAATTGGAAACTGTGACTGTTTCTCACCAGTGAGATGGCACTGAGGTCTTCCCCTGTCCATAGCAATTTTCTTGAGGTTGACTGAACAACCCAAAATCCAACTTTCACTAATAATAGAAAAACAAACATGTCAGCTGGCCACTGTTCTACTAATGGATACTCACTATCCAGCTCAACTTTCAAAAGAACAAATACAATGAAGATTATTAAAAATAATATCAAACTAATTACCATTTCATTCACAGAATTGAAAAACCTCAGTGGCTCTCATTTTTAGAAAATATTAGGATATAAAAGTAGACCAATAGAAAATGCACAATCTCAAAGGTGGATGGATGAGGTACTTTCTAATACCTTTTTAGGCAAGGCTGTCATTAAGTATGAAACAAAAGCGCCACCCTAGGCACTAGCGTACAATGTCACCAAGGGCCAATCACCTTGATATTTAAAAGTCACAAAGGCAACAAAGAGTTTAGAAACAAAAATCTGCTGTGCTAGGTATGTCAGGAAGGCAACCACATAAGCAAATGATTTATCTGCAAGGATTTATATAATCCTAGGCATAAAACTCATTGTTCAGAGACTGAAAAATCTGTTGACCAAAATATTTTCTGCCAATACAGTGATGAGGGTCACACCTCACTTCTGCTGCCGCCGTACAGAGTGAGTCATATATCACTCAGTTTTTTGGGGTTTTTTTAATCACTCAGTTTTATTGAATACTTTCCTAGACATCATTTCTGTCTCTGCCTGTCATCAATTCCTAATAACAAGTGGTTGCTAATTTAAGTTCTGGCTTAGATAATTTGCTTTAATGACTTGGTGCTCTTCTATACCATAGCAGAGCTGATACTTTGGTATTAGGTTGAACCATATGAAATTGCCAATATTTGACCATCTCTTTCAAGAATGGCAGCTCATGAGATACAAGATAATCATTGATACTTCATAGTCCTTACTATTCCTATACCAGCAACGTATGCCTTTAAAGAGAAGAGTCACAGAGGCTTCCATCTTTGTGCACCTGGGTGACTACTTATAAAAGTTTTAAGGGAGGCACTAAATAGGAAGGACAGCAACTTTTCAATCTTTTACGTCCATTGAAAAAGTACATTATATAACTATGCATACATGTCTTATATAGATGTCCACAAAGGCAAACTCTGTTTTGCAGTTACCAAAATTAACTTGATTGACAACCTATAGGTTCAGCATAATGCTTTCTGGGCAATGAAAACAGCTTGAATGACATACTGCATATAATCATATAATATTGCTGTACTTTAGCAGTGGGCACATCAATATTTTAGGACTTGTGCTACTGCCCAGAACTCTTCTCTTCCCAGAAGCAGAGTGGCCTGTTCCACTCTAGCCAATGGCCTTATGAAGCTCTGGGAGGTCACAGAACTGACAGTGGAGACATTTGGAGCAGACTGCTCTGTAACTTAATGGTCAGTCAGACAAAGTAGAATTTTAAATGAGCTCGGGCTTAATACATTACCTTCTCTTGGCCCCAAATTCTTTCCTAGTGTTTAAAAGTCCTAAGAATCCTCCACCTGCCAGTAGCATTCCCCCTTTAAACCATTCAACACGAAAGCACTAGTAAATCATCTGCTTGCCATTTTTATTCTTTCTTAACTCCCAGAATGCTGTCCCAGTGAAATGACGACTGTGGCTAAAATGGATGGCTGTGTGGCATTTTACAACACGTGATGGAACCGGACTGCCTTTTCTATTCTGGAGAAAATACATTGTAATGTCCACTGGGACTGAGGATAAGAGATTATAGGAACCATTTCTTCAGTCTGATAAAGTAGCTAGTAGCAGACCCAGAAATCCACAGCAATTAAAAGACAAATAAAAGTTAAATATAGAATTTGTACATCTATTGTACATTATAATCATAGATCTCACCTTGTTAACAAATCATTAATTATTCCTTATCGCTAACATCCCTGGGAAGTAGTGGGTAAGTGATGGGACATTACTAGGCCACTGAAATGCAAATTTGGGGACAACAGTTGCCAAGCAGCATTTATTTATCCGTAAATGCAAAATGGGGTTAGTTGTGCTTACCACACACAGGCAGAGTTCAGTTTTTTGAGGCCGGGTCTAGTTTTGTTTTAAACCTACCCCTGTCAGTAGCTGTGTGACTACACTGCCTAGAGATCTATTACAGCTATGATAAGGGTACTTCTCAGAAAAAAGAAACAAAGTAGAGAATAATTTTTTGGTCAGTCTCTGAAAACATAAAATAATAACTATAATGAGTCAACTAAAAAATAGTTATGGAAAACATAATTAGCTCATCATAAAGCACCAAGCAGAGAATGAAATTATAGTTATTTGAGAGCTCTGACTTATGATACTATATCTTAGAATTATAATAATAAATTAATCCTTCTGGGCCAGTTATCAATTTATAGTATCTCAGCTCCAAATCCATGGCTGTCACCCTCCCGCCCTGCCCCCCATACCCCAGTCTGTAATCCTGGAGTTAGACTCTGTGAACATCTCCTTTGCCGGCCGGCAGAATGATAAACTTTGTCAATAGAGGTCAACAGATTGATCCTGCAAGAGGAAGACCACTCCCTCTCAAGCAGCTCTGCCCAACCCCCAGAAAATGGCAGACTGCTCCCAGGAGATAGACCAGCCCGTGCCCTCAGCAACAGTGGGCTGCTTCAGAGGAGCCCTCAGCCCTCCGGGAACCTCAGGACCACCTCCAAGCTGCCCACTCTCTCAAGCAACAGCAGGTCACTTGTGCCCACGCCCTTTGGCAAGTTTCTTCACCATCCACAGGTGGGGTGTCTCCCTTGCAGCCACACTGAAGGAGAGCCTCTCCTGGTCTTTTATTCCTTTATTACCCATTTTACCCCGCCCAGATGAGGTGACAGCTGGCTGACATTTTGCACATGCTCCTGGACTGCAAAGAGTCTCTTATACCTCTTTTAATAGTCAAACACTTCCTACTATAAGCAATCCTGCATCATTTTCCTGTTCAGATAACTGCTGTGGTTTCTGTCTCCTGATTGATATACCTCCCTTCTTTCCCATCTCCCTTCAAGAATTATCAGGAACCAACATCACACTGTGCCAAAGTAACTGCTTTTACTTCTGGGATGGAAGCTACTATGCAGCTCTGATAGCCTTCAAGGAGATTCTACTTCCTCCTTTCTTCACATAATTGGAAGTAGCGCATTTCAGACACTAGGAGAGCTCTCCAATGTACAGCCCAATTTAACCTAGGGATGACAAGATGAAATTTCTGATAACAGTAAAAATATAAATGACTAAAAAAATTACTCACAGATTATTTCTCGAAATGCCTGTTTACCAACGTGTCAGCACCTTTTCAATGGAAATGAAACGCTCATTTATTCTTAAATAGTATATGATGATCAGAAATTGTTAACACAGAAAGCATGTATTTATGACACACTGGATATGGTTCAAGATCAGTTTCTAACTTGCACAATTTAGAATGACATTTTTAACAGTAAAACATAAAACTGAAGTTAATAAACGAGAGGCATGCTGTACTGGGACCTAATTTCCATGGGCAGCTTCCCTAAATGTAGGTTCAAGGAACACAACAATTAATTGTTTAGCCACGAGCAGAAGAAAAACTGTAAATGTAAAAATAGAAGATGCCTTAAAAATTTCAGAAATGTAGCACAATACCTTAGAAACACATTATTGCATCTCTAATATAAGAACTTACAAAAGATTTTTTTCCTTTTTTCCTATGACTAGCAATAAACAAAATTCAGAGTATGGAAACATTTACTCTGATATTTTCCTTCAACTTAATTTCACGTTAACACCTCTGGGAAAAACACATCTAGTTAAACATTGACTTGTAAGTAAGAAGCATTGGTATTTAATGGACATGGAATAAAACTAAATGTGAAAACATTTGCTTTGTCTTCCAAAACCTACCTATTAATACAATGATATATGTTAAGAATGTCTAATCATTATGCTTTTATTTTTAAACCTATGAATAAAACTGTAGTAAACTTTCTATCCATGGGTTGTATAACACACTTGGAAATTGGGGTGGCAGGGAGAGGGATATTGGGGATGGAAGCCATAGAAAAGTAAAACTGCAATGTCCAAATCTGAACATCCTCAGCTACTTTAAAATATAGTATCACTTATACTACTATAAAATACAAATCTATCTTTATACTACCACCTAGGAAAAACTGCTTTTTAAAAACTTTTTATTTTGAAATAACTTTAGGCTTATAGAAAAGTTATATAGCTAGGAAAGGGAAATCACATATATCCTTCACCCAGCTTTCTCTTATGTCAACAACTTATATAACCACTGCATGACAACCAAAACTAGGAAATTAATATTGGTGGACTAGGGCTTCCCTGGTGGTGCAGTGGTTAAGAATCCGCCTGCCAATGCAGGGGACACGGGTTTGAGCCGTGGTCAGGGAAGACCCCACATGCTGCAGAGCAACTAAGCCCATGCACCACAACTACTGAGCCTGCATTCTAGAGCCCACAAGCCACAACTACTGAGCCCACGCACTGCAACTACTGAGTTCACGTGCCACAACTACTGAAGCCCGCACACCTAGAGCCCGGGCTCCGTAACGAGAGAAGCCACCATCACGAGACGCCTACGCACCACAATGAAGAGCAGCCCCTGCTTGCCCCAACTAGAGAAAGCCTGCATGCAACAACGAAGACCTAACGCAGCCAAAAATAAAATAATTTTAAAAAAGAGATTAAAAGTATATATATATATATATATATATATATATATATATATAGGTGGACTATTACTGCCTAAACTACAGACTTTATTTGAATTTTCCAATGACCTTTTCCTCTTCCAGTATTCACTCTAGGGTCTCACATTGTATTTAGTTGTTGTGTCTCTTTATAAAGTCTCCTCCAATCTGTGACAGACAATTTCACATACTTAACCTTGCCTTTCATGACTTTTGATGAATACCGGTCATTTTGGAAAATGTCTCTCAACCTGATGTTTTCTCACATTTAGATTAAGGCCATGCATTTTTGGCTGAATACCACAAAAGTGATGTTGTGTCCTTCTCAATGTATCATATCAGAGGGAGAATGCTGTCTATATGTCTTATTACTGACAAGGTTCACCTTGATCACTTGGTCATGGTAACCAATTAGAATGGAGAAAGCCAATTTCCCTTTGTAACTGATAATGTCTTAAGAGGAGATCCTTTAAGGCTGTGTTAATATACTGATTTTAGCAACCACCTGTGGATTTTGTCTGTGACAGTTATTACTGCTGTATTTGCCTAACGGAGATTTTGTATTTCTCTCGTTCCTTCTATATTTATTAACTAAAAGTCTTTTGTAAGAGCTGTCCCTTCTCCTCGACTGATTGATTGATTTATATCAGTATGGACTCATGGGCATTTATTTTGTTCTATGTGTTATAATTCCACAAAATACATCATTTATTTTGTTGCTCAAATCAGTTCAGTTTTGGCTGTTGGAAGCACCTGCAGGGGTTCCCATATCCTTATGATAGGCATGCCCCCATTCATTTTAAGCCCTTCCTTATTTTCTGACACTGCAGATGCTATGGGTTCATCTTGTACTTTCCCTGCCCCAGCCCTAGAACCAACCACTCTTCCAAGGAGTCCTGGTTCCTTTTATTAAGAGAATGATATTTAGAATCAATATCTGAGCTCTGGGTATGCACATTGCTACTGGGATGCCACTGTTCCCAAGCCCTTAAGTGGCCAGAGAAAGGAGACATTGTATACATACTAACCAACACATACACACAGAGCTATATTTATTTCTGTATGTATATTAAAAACCATGAGTTCACACTGTTAGCTCAAGATTCATTCAGGCATTTTCCCTTTCCTCATTTGTAATGGTAAGAGTTACCTCAGTCACTATAATTTTGAACCCTTGAATACATACTATTTACTACAAAATTCAATGAAAATGTACACATTAATATCCATTTTTTGTTTCAATAACATAGAGGTAAAGACTGAATATATGACTACATAAAAATTATAAATGTCCTACTACAAAGAACCAGAAAGTATAAATAAGAAATAAACTAAAAATAAAAAGAAAATAACATGTATCTCTCTATTTAAAAAGTACCCACAGTATCAAAGTTAACAACTTGATACAAAAAATGACAATACAGAGGGTGGAGGATGGGTGAAATGGGTGAAGGAGGTCAAAAGGTACAAACTTCCAGTGATATATAAGTCATGCAGATATAACGTACAGCAATGGTCACTATAGCTAATAACACTATATTGCATATTTGAAAGTTAAGAGAGTAGATCTCTTTTTTCCTTTCTCTTTATTTTTTTTGTTATGTTTTCATGTTTATGGTTATCATGAGATACATTTTTTTAAAGATTTATTTTATTATTTATTTTTGGCTGCGTCAGGTCTTAGTTGCTGTGCATGGGCTCTTTGTTGTGGTGCGCGGGCTTCTTTCTAGTTGTGGCGTGTGGGTTTTCTCTCTCTAGTTGTGGGGTGTGGGCTCCAGAGCGCGTGGGCTCTGTAGTTTACGACACGCAGGCTCTGTAGTTGAGGTGCATGAGCTCAGTAGTTGTGGCATGTGGGCTTAGTTACCCTGCAGCATGTGGGATCTTAGTTCCCTGACCAGGAACCCACATCCCCTGCATGGTAAGGTAGATTCTTTACCACTGGACCACCAGGGAAGTCCCACGAGATACATTTATAACAACCTATATGTATAGCAGTCTATTTTAAGTTGATGGTCTCTCAAGTTTGAATGCATTCTCAAGGCACTACATTTTTACTCCCCTACCCATGTTTTATGTTTTCTTTTCAGTCACATTTTACATCTTTTTGTGTATTGCTTAACTAATTATTTTAGATATAGATGATTTTACTACTCTTGTCTTTCAACCTTCATACTAGTGTTATTGGTGGCTGATCTACTACATTTACTATACGTTTGCCTTTACCAGTGAGAATGTTTTCTTTCATAATCTTCTTGTTTCTAGTTATAGCCTTTCCAGAAGTCCCTTGAACATTTCTTATATGGCCAGTTTAGTGACGATGAACTCCTTTAGCTTTTGCGTGTCTGGGAAACAAGAGAGTAGATCTTAAAAGCTCTCATCACAAGAAAAAAATTTGCAACTATATACAGTGACAGATTTTAACTAGACTTATTGTGGTGATCATTTCAGTATATATACAATTATCAAATCATTATGTTGTACACCTGAAACTACTGTAATGTTATATGTCAATTACATCTCAATAAACACGCATACACACAAACAGGCAATTCACAGTAGAACTAAAAAATGGTAAACACATAACAAGAAAATCAATCTAAAGAGTTAAAACACAAATTAAAGTAACAATAGTATCACTTTTCATCAGTCGTATTGGTCGACAAGAAAAACATCATTAATATCCTCAGAATTAAAGAGGTATAGAGAAACAGCAGAAGAATAAATTCATACAACTTGGCGAACAATCTAGTACAGCTGATGAAATTTAAAATACTGATAAACTCTGACACAGGAATTTACTTACAGGAAGTTACTGAACAAAACATTCATAAATATGCATAAGCACACACACAGAAGTGGCAATTTTAATACTGCATCTCTGATAATAAAGACTAGAAACAAACTATGCAACATTATGATGGTTCAAGGCATGATTTTCTTAAAATTTAACCTGTTTGGGGTTTGCTGAACTTCTTGAATCTGTAAATTTATGTCTTTCATCAAATTTGGTGACGTTTCAGCCATTATTTCTTTAAATATTTTTTCTGACTCCTCTGTTTCCTCCTCTTTGGAGCATCTATGAGACCTTTTGAAATTGACCACAGAATACTGCTGAGAGGAATTAAAGAAGATCTAAGTAAATAGTGAAATATACCACATTCACAGATTGGAAGGCTCAGTATTGTTAAGATGTCAACTTTCCCCAAATTCAATGACAGATTCAAAACAATTCCAATCAAAACTCTAGCAGGCTTTAAAAAAAATATTGGCATGGAGATTCTAAAATTTTTTCGAACCACAAATGACCCAGAATAGCCAAAGCAATTTTATAACAGAAGAACTAAGTTGGAAGCCTTCTACCTAATTTCAGAACTTACTTGAAAGCTGAAGTCATCAAGATAGCATGTATTAGTCAACAGACATATAGATTAATGAAGGACAGGAGAGGGTCTAAAAATAAACCCAAACATCTAGGATTAATTGATTTTCAAAAAAGGCAACTGAATAGGGGCAAAAAGGAAAAAATATTTTCAACATGTGTTGCTAGAATTAAATTTCTGTATATATATGTTTAAAAAATTAACCCTATGTCACATCATACTCAAAAATTAATTCAGGGCTTCCCTGGTGGCGCAGTGGTTGAGAGTCCGCCTGCCGATCGATGCAGGGGACACAGGTTTGTGCCCCGGTCCGGGAAGATCCCACATGCCGCGGAGCGGCTGGGCCCGTGAGCCATGGCCGCTGAGCCTGCGCATCCAGAGCCTGTGCTCCGCAACGGGAGAGGCCACAACAGTGAGATGCCCGCATACCGCAAAAAAAAAAAAAAAATTAATTCAAACCAGACCACAAAGCTGAATGCAAAAGCTAAAACTTCCAGAAAAAGACAAAGGGAAAAAAAAAGTCTCTGAGACTTTGGGGTAGGCAAATATTACTTAGAATATAAAAAGTATGAAGTATAGAACAAAATAACTGATAATCTGTACTTCACTGAAATCAGAAAACTGTGTTCTTTGAAACACACTGTTAAGGTAATCAAAAGACAATCCACAGAACGGGAGAAAGTATTTACTTCGCACATAGAGAAGTTTTTCTAGACAATGCAAAAAATAGAGTACACTCATAGGATAGTACACCCAGTTACTTTCCAAAGTGCTGAAACCAATTTACCCTCCACAGTAAGTGTAAAAGAGTACTAGTTGCTCCTAATGCTTGCAGAAATTTGATAACGTCAGACTTCAAGCTTTCAGTTTGGTAGATGAGAAATGACAGCTCATTTGGCTTTTAATTTGCATTTCCCTTATAATAAGACTTATCATCTTTTTATAGGTTTATTAGCCATTTTTATTTCCTTTTGTGGAGTGCTTTTTCAATCTTTACCCACTTTTCTGCTCTGCATTTGTCTTTTTCTTACTCAGTTGTGTGTGTGTGTCTGTGTGTGTGCTTAACAATCTCTTGTCAGTGACCTGTGTTATAAATACCTTTTTCCTCTTTGTGGCTTTACTTTTTACTTTTTAAAAGGTATTGTTGATTATAGAAGTTTCTAATTTTAATGTAGTTGAATTTACCCATTCTCTTTATTATTTGGTTGGACTTTCTGTCACCTGTTTACAGAATTGTTCCCCATTCCAAGGCTAGGCTTTCCTATATCATCTTTTTAAAGTATTATTGTTTTAGCTTTCATATTTAAGTCTTTATATAGAATTGATCTTTTTGGCTATGATGGGCAAGAGGGATCCAATTTCATTATTCTTCCTTATGAATAGCCAATGGTAAGTATACCATGTATCAAAAAGTCTATCCCTTATTTCACTGATCTACAATGCTAGATCTATAGAGTCAAATTCCTATGTATACATAGAACCATTTCTGTCCTGTCTATTCTGTTCCATAGGTCTATTGGTCTGTTCTTCACCAAGATAACACTATAATAATTGCTATAAATTTATAACTTTTGATATAAGTAAGGGAAATCCCTCCACCTTGTTCTTCTTCTTTAGAAATGTCATGGCTTTTCTTAGCTCATTGTCTTATCATATAAATTTGAGAATCAGCTTGTAAGTTCAATAACAAAAAACAATAACAAAGACCCTATTGGTATTTTATTTGGAATGGTATTGAATTTATGAAAACTGACATTCTTATGATACTCTTATCCATAAAAGTGCATATCTCCCTATTTAGTTAGGTCTTTATAAACAACTTCAATAAAATTAAAAAAAATTTTCCTAAAAGTCTTGCATATTCTTTGTTAAGCTAATGCCTAGATATTTTACATTTTTGCAGTACTGTAGAGGTTGACTTTTTTAATAATTACATATGTCAAGGGGTTATAATTAGGATTAAATAATATTTATAAAGTACCTAAGATAGTGACTGGTATATTATTAGTGCTATATATGTTTACTGAATAAAACAAAATAAATCACATATTCCATTTATCTGTGGTGTGTTAATTTTAGAATAATTTTGACTAGCTATTAAAAGAACAATGTTGAGATTTTTAGTGTTTGTGTGAGATTTATATATTAACTTGGGAACAACTGAGATATTTACCACGTGGTATTATCTTAACCATCCAAGAACTACATGCCTTTTTATTTACTCAAATATTATTTTATTTCCCTCAGTGACATATTGTAGTTTCTTCCATATTTCTTAAGTTTATTCTTAGATATGGTCTATGGTACTTCTTTTGGTTGCCATTATTATTGAGATCTTTAAAATATTTGTAAAATATGAGCATCTATCATTTTATTTTAATTACACGAATATCCACTGTAAAAAAAAATGCTTTTAAACAAACAAGTGTTTTTGTAAATTTTTCCTAACCCCAAATTCCTTTAATTACTGGGTAAGCTGAGTATTTTTTGGCATCTTCATTCCTTCCGTGATAAAATGCCTGCCTATAGTCCTATTCTGTTTCTATTCTGTTTTTTAACTGGGTTGTCTGTCTTTTTCTTCCTGGTTCTTAGGGTCTTAGTAGTTCGAAGGGTCTTTCAAAAAATGATGATTCTCTATATTTTCTATTTTGTTTAGTATTATAAAGAAAAGCTACAGATTTTTGAGTACCTATGTGGCTGATTAGTTGTCTGGATACCCTTGAGTGATAAGATCTACCCTAGGTCTTAAAAGCATCACTACCATGACTGCTATGTTTAAAACCGCACTATAAAGGGATAAGGGTAGAAGCTGGATGGCTCGGCAGTAATCCCAGTGAGAAATGAAGGTTTCCAACCAGGGTGATAACAGTAAAGGTGGGAAGAAGTGCTGAATTTTGGATATATTTTGAAGGTAGAGCCAATAAGATTTCCTGATGGATTAGATGTTGTCCGAGAGAGGAAGGAATTAGGGATGACTCTAAGAAACTGGAAAGAAAGTAATCATCAACTGAGATGGGAAAGGCTGAAAGCAGAGCAAATTTGAGTGGGCAAATGAAGAATTTTGATTATCATTGAGTTTTTGAAGGATATGTAATTTCTAGTTTTCAGATATTTGGTGTTTTGTTTTGCTTTTAAGAGTCTAGCCCTGTTTTTTCGTTTTAAATTAATTAATTAATTAATTTATTTATTTTTGGCTGCATTGGGTCTTCGTTGCTACACACGGGCTTTCTCTAGTTGTGGCGAGCGGGGGCTACTCTTTGTTGCACTGTGTGGGCTTCTCATTATGGTGGCTTCTCTTGTTGTGGAGCATGGGCTCTAGGAGTGGGGGCTCAGTAGTTGTGGCTCGCGGGCTCCAGAGCACAGGCTCAGTAGTTGTGGCGCACGGCTTAGTTTCTCTGCAGCATGTGGGATCTTCCCTGACCAGGGATCGAACTCGTGTCCCCTGCATTGGCAGGCGGATTCTTAACCACTGCACCACCAGGGAAGTCCCTCTAGCCCTGTTTTCGTCAGTTTCTCTTTGTGGATACAATGTCATGCCAAATTTCAACTTCTAAAACACAGAAAAGTCAGCGCTGCTGTGCTTGAAGGAGATTTAAGAGCGCAGGCAGTCACTGAGCCATCTCTATGGAGTCCCAGGATTCTACAGAACACAATTTGAAAACCAAAGGTGTAAGGAAAGAGCTCTACATTTATTGATTTCATACAAGCATTCATGTCCTCTAATAGATTCGGGCTCTGGAAGCTCCCAATTGAACTGGGTAGCACCAACAAGTTCACCAGCACTTACTGTATGATCATGGAAGCTAGGGTATAAAGCACTCAAACAGTCTTGGGCTCCCTACCATTCAACATCCTTGGAAACTGTGTTTTTGAAGGACATGGCAGGGAATCTACAAACAAGGTTACGAAAGGTTTCTATTCACTTCCTACAAAAGGCCAACCATCAAAAGGGAACCATCAAAAGTTCTGCAGCTTTTGAAAAGGTTAAACTAGATGTTCCCCTTTGTCCCTTTTTGATATAAAATTGTTTGAACTTACAGAATTAAATATGTTAATTACAGCGACCCTGGAGCACACATATATAGGACATACAAATGTGAAGGAACCATTCTGCAGAGCTGTCAGAAAACTTCAGACCAAGGTTACTTAAATATCAGATATAAGAAAGTCTTATGCAAAATAAAAGGGTTGCCACTAGCAATACAATGCTAAAACCTGTCACTGAATCTGCAACTCAATCAAGGTAACTAGTACATACATTAGATGGTTGGCAGAGATTTATACCAATGCTGCATTACATTCTAGACCAAAAAATTGGTATAAGGCCTTTGTACTACATCTTATAAGGATATAGATCTCAGAGTACCACAGATGTTATATTTAGCTACTGAAATATTTTTAACAAAGTTACCTCAAAGCCCTTTTGTATATTAAATGGACCACTAACAGAAAGGACCACTAACAAATGTTTCAAATAATGTACAGGAAGGTTGGCAAATTTTTTTCTGTCAACAGCCAGATAATAAATATTTTTGGCTTTGTAGGCCATACAATCTCTACAGCAACTACTGCCGTTGTAGTGTGAAATGCCAAACAGTATGTAAATAAGTAGGTACAGCTGGGTTCCAATAAAATTGTATTTGAAAAAAATAGGCAGGGGGCGAGGGTTGATCCATAGCTATGGTTTGCTGGTCTGTGGTCTAGAGTACAACTACATCAACATAGCACAAGTCCACAAAGCTGGACACGTGTGGGGAATGAGTTTTGTGGAAATAACTGTAGCCTGGTATGCTGATATGAGGTACCCATAAGGAGGGATGGCAGAAAAATACTTTAAAGATGCTCAGTTTCAAACATGGCATAACAGTGGAATACTAGAACCTTTAAAAGCAGAAAAGCAACTGGTAAAGAACAATGAAAATAAGATAGCAAGTTCAAGTGGCAGTAATAAACACAAGCTCTGTAGTTAGAATAATAATAAATCACTTTAATAATTTCACAGAACTGTGTAATTTTAGATGGAAGTGGCCTTAGAAATAACCTTGTCCAACTTACTCGTTTTATGGAAGAGGAACCTAAAACCCATAGTGTAGCAAATTAACAAAAAGAGTTGCAAACTAAAACTATTTTTGGACAACAAGGATGGGATTACATCACCAAACAGGGTCTGTAATGCAAGCGTCAGATCTCAGTTAAAACGACAAAGCTGTTATACAACATGAATTATTTATAAGTAAAAACAAGAGTAGTGAAATTTCCCATTTGATCTGAGCTTAGTATGTTGATGTGGTTAAAATGAGAAACAGGTAATAAATATGTAGAAATTCATCTAAGTAAATAATATACAAATACATAAGAATACAAATAAATAATTACAAAAATATTTGGCGTTTTATTTCAACACAAGTATAATAATATGACGAAAGAAAAGTGCATTTTTATATAAATCCTCTGGGAACTAATATAGATTACCACAAACAGTAGGAATCAGTATGTATTGTAGAATATAATATCATGGGCTTTGGGGGCAAATTGCATCTGGATTCATATCCTTTATAAGACAGATAACCTTAAGGAAGTTATCTAATTTTTAAGAGTATCAGTTCACTCATATATAAAATGTTGACAGTAATACCTGCCTTATAAGATTCTTAGGAAGATTTTTAAAAGTCGTCTATACACATATAAATGTCCCAATACATAGCAGATGTATTTCCTTTCTTTATTCTTCTATACACGATTCTGGTAACGATAATAATAACTAACGTTCAACTAACACGTGTACGTCAGGCACTTTTCAAAGTGCTTTGCATACGCTAATTTACTTATCCTCACAATACTCACTCTGTGAGGTAAGTGATATTATTATTCCTACTTTTTAGTTAAAGGAACAGGCAAAAGCATGTAAGGCCACACAGCTACTGAGTAGTGATTCAAGATTCAAACCCAAGCAATCCAGAATAATGAAATTCCAATAAAAAGGCTGCACTACCTAAAGAATTAGCTCTGAGAGTAATATAAATGTCACTTATGCACTCTGATTAGTTCCCACTACCTCTTCCACTTCAAAATATAAAGAAAATTACAATTCGTGCATTAAGGTAGTTTAGTGACCAGAACTACCATAGAACACTCAATGTAAAATAACTGTGAAGGACTCTATATTCTACTGGGTTCCTCTATTCTGGCTACGCTACAGATGAAAATCACATATGAAGCTTTAAAAATAACATAGATGCCCAAACCCCACCCCTGACTTTCTGAATAGGAACTCCAGGGTGAGGCTCAGACACATGCATTTTTAAAACATTCTACATATGATTTTAGAGCATAGCCAGAATGAAGAATTACAGTTCTAAACACTGAAGGTGTGATGGCAACGCAAGTCAAGTGGCATCTGGACCAGGATGATTTTCAAAGGTAAAATTACATGCGAGAAGTGGCAGTAAAGAACAGGGGATGCTGAGTTAGGACAATAAGAGAGAATGAGATGGACAGTGGGGTAAGAAGCCAGGCAGGGAGGCAGGTCCCCTCGCAGGTGCCTGGAAGGCCAGGTTAGACACACAAGGGTAAGCAAATGGAAATGCAGACTCTATGGCCGCAGCGGCACCTCAGCAACACCATCTGATGGCTCTTGCGTGACCAGTGAAAAGATCCATTTTTTTTGGTCACTGCTTACCCTTGCAAATGCAACAATGCTTTCCTCATCATTGTTGCTGCTTTTTCTCATAACTTGCCACCACTGCTAGTTTTGTTATTAATTGCAATTCAGTGACTTGGTCCCAATCTTGCTGAATAAAACACCTGAGATTTGGCTTAACTTTCTCACCTTAAAATGTAGGAAATAAATTCGTTATTACATCAACTTCAACCAATATTAATACAGTCATTAAATAAAACATGAATGGTGAGAAAGTACACAAAGTATATGGGGGATCATTTTCACGACAGTAGACCACAACAAAGTAAAATCAAGCATAGCACCAGAATAATGTAAAACTCTAAATACAGGTTTCACAGAATTTAAACATTCCTGAGACACATCTAATTGAGGCTTCCACTTGGTGGTATTACAACTGAACTAATCAAGAGGAACATAACTCTATCTTGTTTCAAAACATCATAATAACAAAGAAGCCATTTATTCCAACAAACTCTTGGGGTTCTTAACTGTTTTTATTTTAATGACTGTCTCTTGAGAATTGAATGGAACCTGGAACATTTTTCCAGAACAGAAATGCAAGTGCACATAAACATAGCATTTTCCAGGTAACATCAGTGACACCACGCACCTTGGCCAGCTGAAGAACCCTGGCGTTGTAGAATTCCTAAAGACCCACTGCAGGGAAAAATTCATTTTCTTTCTCTGTTCTAAATATTTCACAACATAGATGCAAACCATTTCATAAGTGTGGAGATGTGGATTTTGTACATGTTTCTCCCTCTGTGCCACCAGCAGAGCCCTAAACAAATGATTCAACAGTGCTCCTATTTCCAGGTGAGCTGCTGCTTGCTGACATGCCCCTCTTTTGTGCAGCACCACTTCTGAATCACACTTGTTTATGACACAAGACAACTGTGTGAAATGGTGAACATACACTGATTTAGATTTGGAAGACAAGTGTTCAAGTCCGGGCCTGACACTTTTTAGCAGTATGATGTTAAAACGTTTGACCTATGCCTTCAATTTACTGTCTGCAAGAAGAAAGTTTAATTCAACTTCATCAATGTTCAGTGAGTACTGAGCAAAGCTTCAGTGTCCTCATCTGATAAATGGTAATAGTGTTTAATTGATATGTTTTGAAGATTAAATAAGATAATACATGTAAAGAGCATAGCAAAATGCCTGGCACAGAGTAAACGCTCAGGAATCAGCTATTATTAATGTGCCTCATGTTGGATAAAATATCTGTCTTGCAGGGTAACAAGAGATACATATGGACTTGGAATAGACAGTGTGTTAAATAAATGGTGGTACCTCCCTCCACGTCTGTGGACACAAGGGGGAGCTGGGACACACAGGAATAACATGCTGAGCAGAAGCCTGGAGAGGCTGCCCATCTCCTCCCCTCCACGATGGAAGCAACCACTCCCCAAGCTCTTGCTGCTGTTCATGGCTGAAAAGACTCAGCTGATTCCTTCTGTGGGATTTGCCCCAGGATGAAAAGGGCTGCCTCACCCAAGATCACACCCCTTCCTCAGGGCACCACAGATCCAATGACTGAATGACATGGGACTTAAAGGCTGAGGCCTTAGACTCAATTCAGGACAAGTCCAAAGTCTATCCCAGCTCCAGAGTTCCCAAGGTCACTGAAGCTTTCTAGGCAATTGAAATGCAATTCAACTTCTCCCTCTGCCCAACCCTGCCTCTTTCACTCCCTCAAGGTACTGATGCCAAGGATACTCCCACACACAAGTCTGTCTCAGAGTTGGCTGCCTAGGGAAGTGAGTTACGACACTTGCCCAAAGTCAGAAAGCTAATGAGAGATCAAAATGTGATCTACTACAGATGCGCCAGCATCATTCCACAATTATAAAATGAGCAGAAGAGACCAAATGAAAGAATGAACCAAAAGACCTAGAAGGTAACATTATAAATAATTCCCTAAGATATTCTAACAATGCCTCATTTGTGGATTGGAATAAAAATTAAGGAAGGTCTCTATTGAAGCTGAGTTGATGAGACACAAGAAAGCATCCATCCCTACATGGAGAGGAAACTGGGAAGATGAAGAAGGGAAATTTCCTGGGATGTTTTCCATTTCACTTCAGAAGCAGAGACTAATTGGACCGAAAGAGGCTTTAAAGACAGAACAGTTCCTGCTCTTTCTTTAATACAAGAGGAAACTGCAACCCAGAGGGTCGCTTTGCTTCCCAAGAGTACAAGGTCACAGAGTAGCCTGGTCTAGGCCTCTTAATCTCCAGAGTCCTTCAGCTTTGTCTTCAATATGTGATTTTGACACTTTATGTAAAATGTAACACCCACAAAAGATTCATATATATTCCAACATAAGTATAAAATGTATTATAAAACTATGTATGACTTTTGAATTAGGCATCAGTGTCTCTCCCCGCCCTCCCCATCAATATGGATGATTGGAATTTGACTACATTATGAGTTTTCACAGAATGGCTTTACGAGGAAGGCTAGAACTCTAGCAATTAAACTTCAAAAAATATTGTATCTTAATGGTCTTATCTCAGAATGAGGATAATAATTATTATCTCATTCAACAGGATGCCATAAAGACTAAATATTTAATGGTAATACATTCTAAATGCCACATAAACAAATACCATAGCGATACATACAGTAACTTCCGGCAGGTTAACATTATAGCAGGTTAATATTACACAGAACTCATTGAAAAGAGCCCAAGTAACACACAGAACATTTAGACATCTGACTGTTTCCAATCAAGAGAGCAAGATGTGGGACTTCCCTGGTGGTCCAGTGGTTGGGACTCCTTGCTCCCAATGCAGGGGGCATGGGTTCAATCCCTGGTCGGGGAACTAAGATCCCACATGGCACAGCCAAAAAATTTTAAAAATAAAATAAACCATCTATAGATTCCAAATAATCAAAAAACATTTTTTAAAGAGAGAGCAAGATTTAAACTGATAAACATAAATTTAATCAAGACATCCCAATTCTTAAAAATCCCTGTGGTATTATGCAAATCTACCACCAAGGAATCTAAGACCTTTGAGGGAAAAAAAGGACAACGGGATGGAAGTTAAAAGAAACTCAGGGGCTTCCCTGGTGGCACAGTGGGTGAGAGTCCGCCTGCCGATGCAGGGGACACGGGTTCATGCCCCGGTCCGGGAAGATCCCACATGCCACGGAGCGGCTGGGCCCGTGAGCCACGGCCACTGAGCCTGTGCGTCCGAAGCCTGTGCTCCGCAACGGCAGAGGCCACAACAGTGAGAGGCCCGCGTACCGCAAAAAAACAAAACAAACAAACAAACAAAAAAAAGAAACTCAGGAGATCTTGAAAATACTTTAAAATTATTAAAATAAAATAGGGCAACCATAATAAGAGGAAAATAACATGGACATTTTATACATTTTGAACTTGTTCCAATAGGTACTATATTATTCATTTTTATATACGATTTCTACTTGCTAAGAAACCTCTCAGAATCTGTCTTTTGTTACAATGAATTATAAATATTATTTGCTAAGAAACATTACCTTCTGCCCTATCTACATCTACATTCTTTATCCAAAGTGCTCCAAGAACAAACTTGATTCCAAAAGGCTTCACTATTTTAAATGTTTGGGTAAATTTTATTTCCCTTGCCTGGGAAAGTTGAGGTAGCCCCAGGCAAAAGTCCCTCCATAGCACAGCTCAGCCCAGGGTTTCCATCATGTCAGAAATAGGCTTCAGGACCCCTTTACTGTAGTTCAGCTCCCTGAATTTTAATAAACCAGAGAGCAGTACTAAGACCCTTTGGTTCTTTTATCAATTCCTAGGGCTTCTTTGAAAAATCTCTATTTCTACTGTGCTATAGCTTCTTAAAAATTGCCTCTTTTCAACTAACCCATTTCCTCTTTTTCTAGTTACAGCAGTAACAATTTGCAGATGAAACTATAAGTCAAAAGAAAAGACCTACAGAAGCAAATTAATGAATATCAGAATTTCATATAAAGATAAACTGTGGTTAGAAAACAGACGATAACAGTATTAGTCTAGATAACTAAGATAATGTGGTGTAAACTAATCTGCCTAGCAACCATCCAATGGCTTGGATGAAAATCAGTCAGCCATTCATTAATTTATGATGTCCCTACATTTATATACAGATACTAAGATAATAAGCTATATGAAAATTCCAGAGAAACAACATTTATGTTTACTTTCCTTGCCGGAAAATATAAAATACAAATGAATGCTGTTGAAATATTATATAAAACATGTTGGACTAAATCAGTAGCCTTCAAAATAAGTAATCCCTTCAAAAGGGAGCATCTTAAAACTTTTCAAGGAACACATAGTTTTGTAAGCACACGTAGTTTTACGGCAAAGTTGGTTTAAAGGAATTGATTTTGGGATGCTAAATATGCAAATTAACACCTTCACTAAAACTGTGAGAGTAGACATTTTCTCTCTTCAAGGAAAATAATCAAGGATGTAAGATTTCTGACATTTAAAGGAAAGTCTGTCATGCAGTTTTTTTAATGGATGATTATGGGTATCAAACAGTTATGCTGAATATTCTACTGAATATATTTAAAAGAACAATAGTTTTATTTTTAAATGTCAATATTCACAATATCCTCAAAATTATATCTTTTGCAAATGTTTAAACTTACTATTAAAAAGTTTTAGCTGTCACACTATGGAGAACAGTATGGAGGTTTCTTAAAAAACTAAAAATGGAACTACCATACAACCCAGCAATCCCACTAATGGGCATATACCCGAGAAAACCATAATTCGAAGAGTCATGTACCACAATGTTCACTACAGCTCTGTTTACAATAGCCAGGACATGGAAGCAACCTAAGTGTCCACTGACAGAAGAATGGATAAAGAAGATGTGGCACATATATACTATGGAATATTACTCAGCCATAAAAAGAAATGAAATTGAGTTATTTGTGGCGAGGTGGATGGACCTAGAGTCTGTCATACAGAATGAAGTAAGTCAGAAAGGGAAAAACAAATACCATATGCTAACACATATGTATGAAATCTAAAAAAAAAAAAAAAAAAAAAGGTTCTGACGAACCTAGGGGCAGGACAGGAATAAAGACACAGACATAGAGAATGGACTTGAGGACCTGGAGAGGGACAAGGGTCAGCTGAGACAAAGTGAGAGAGTGGCATGGACATATATACACTACCAAATGTAAAATAGATAGCTAGTGGGAAGTAGCTGCATAGCACAGGGAGATCAGCTCGGTGCTTTGTGACCACCTAGAGGGGTGGGATAAGGAGGGTGGGAGGGAGATGCAAGAGGGAGGAGATATGGCGGTATATGTATACGTATAGCTGATTCACTTTGTTATAAAGCAGAAACTAACACTACGTATAGCTGATTCACTTTGTTATAAAGCAGAAACTAACACATCATTGTAAAGCAATTATACTCCAATAAAGATGTTAAAAAAAGTTTTAGCTGTCAATATAAAAATGTGCAAGGGATTAGACATTTCTTGATACTCATTAGAGAGATGGTGAGCAAAAAAGTTTGAAAGCCACTGGACTAAATCATGTCAAGGTTTCACTAACCTCTAGTATTCTGTCAAGATTCTAAATAAGGCTCTCTCTGTATAAGTCCTAGGCTATCTGGAGTGACATGGAAAGGTTGGGCCCATTAAAGAGCCCTTGGTAGAGAAGGTGAGATTTGAGCAGGGTTTTATGAATGGAAAACAGGGAACCTGAAGAACCTGGGAAAAGATGAAGAGGCCTCTGCAGGAGAGGGGAAGTGGACGTGCCCGGAGGGAAAATGGGAAGAGTGTGGGTTTTCAGGTCGCAAGAAGCTTGAGTTCAAATTCAGGTTTTACTACATTTTGGCTGAGCTACTTTGAAGAAATCTTCATTTCTATTTTGATGATCAAACGAAGAGACAGAAAATAAATTTTTAAATTATAAACTAATAGCACATGTTAGTCATTAAACCCTTTTCCACCAGAAACCATTGAGCAGTAGCAGTTTACACAATGGTCAAAAGCATGAGCTCTAGAACCAACAGCCTGTGTTAAGACAAAAACTGCCATTTCCTGCAGGAAGGATCTCAGCCAGGTTAACGAAACCTCTCTGTGCTCAATTAGCCTTACGCGTAAAATGGAAATAATTGAGGAACAGCCCACTTGATAGGGTTATTGTGAGGATTAAGTGAGTTAGTGCATGTAAAGAGCTTAAAATCATGCTCAAAAGAATTATGTGGTTGCTTTATTATTGTTGGTGGTGGTATTCCTATTATTACTCCCTGATTCTCAATGTCAAACAGAGATCAAGAGATTACCAACCACTAACACGTATTTGTTGGATTAAGAATCTAAAAAGGGGTTGGGGTCTGGTGGGGAGGGAGGATAGGCAGGCCGCTAAGTCTGTAGGAGGGCTTTAACAATAAAGCCGCCAGTATGGCTCCCTGGTTTCTCCGGAAAAGTATGTGACAATGATCTAGTGAACTTCTCTGCTGTCATAACTAACAAAGTAGCCTATATCTTTTCCCCTTGCTTAAAAGCCAAAACCCCAAAAGAACACATTGCAATTTATGCTACAAAGAATATCTTGATATAATCGGTAGGATTATATTTGGTAGTTAAGATGGCACATTTGTTAGAAATGATTCTGCAATATGGTAGGTACATTCTGTCCTTACCTAAGGGAGTTCTGACACTAAAGGACCAAAAGACCTCATTATAAAATACCCTTACCTATTATTAACATACCAACCACAGAACCAAAAGTAGCAATATGACACAAACGCTTTGAGCTCTGAATGTAATTTTTTAGTCATTATTGGAATAATTTTATTGGAATACTTTTTAAATTACAGAAGTAATTCGTAGTTCCTCATTCACATTCTTTAAAATACATATATATATATTTACACACACACACACACACACACACACACACACACACACACACACACACTTTTTAAAAAACAAAAAATTGGTTTTCCACCCCTGACTTTTCAAATCACATTCAGGACAAGATGCATTGCATAGTTTTTCAGAAATTATTTTAGAAGTTAGAAGTTTTGGCTAAAGTCTTGACCAAAATGTGGAAACACAAAGCTCAGAAATGTGTTATTTTAAGAAAAGCATTTAAAAGACCATGTTTTAACTTTTAAAAAGAAGTCCCAGAACTATAACTACAGGGCAATGTGCCAAATAGATTGTGCTGCTTTCCAATGTCATTTAAGCATTCTATCTGAGCTAAAACTCAGGATATGTTCAATATTCTGAGATTTTGTTAACAGGTAATATGTACTGAGAAGCAGTAGATCGGCATTAGGAATTTTTAACTTACAAGTATGTCTGGCCAGTGAGTAGTTGGATCCACCACTAGTCAAACCAAATCCCTCAGGAATTTGACTAGAGCTTCGAGGTCTGGTCAGCAGTTTAGGAGGTTCAATTTCTGCACCAAATTCAGCTCCTATTACTCCTAGTAAAACAATAGCAGTAGCTTGCTTTCGTCTTTCCTCATAAGATGTGGAAATTTTTTTCATTTGTGGGACACTTGATAAGCAACCTGAAAACCAAAACATAAGAATAGAAATTAAAAGACTATCAGTACATATGATAAGAAACACATTCCAGATTGGTCACTCAGGAATGAACAGGCTTTTCAACAAATGACACTGGAACAACTGGTTTTCCATGTGCAAAAGAATGAAATTGGATGAAATGGTTAATGATGGCTAATGAGTACTAGGTTTTTGAGATGAAAAACTTATAAAATTACATTATGATATCTGCACAACTCCAAATATACTAAGAATCGCTGGATTCTACATTTTAAAGGATGAATTTTATGGACTATAAGTCATACCTAAATAAAGCTGTTTTTAAGAAAAAATTGCTAACTCATTTATTAATTTGCCCACTAACTTTACAAATATTTATCGAGCACCTACTCTGGGCCAGGGAATTGCAAACGGGAAAATAAGTAGTCCACAAAGGAGGAAATGCTGAATTTAAAACTCAAAAGATAAGTGGAAGTTTGCCAGGAAATAAGAGAGATGGACAACAAGATGAAGGCAAAGGATGAATATTTTGTCCAGATGGACCAGAATGCAGAAGCCCAATCCACCGTTTGAAGAAGTACTCACAACCTGGGCAAAGCTCAGTATAATTTCATATGCAGAAGAAATACCAGCATGACACCCAAAACATAATGGAGAACAATTTGAAATCTTTATTAAAGTATCAGTAACTAGGTAATGGGGAATCACATTCTTAACACACAACACTACTTCTTAAAATTTACTTTCCCAGCCTTTCTCTAAGGTAACTACACCTCATTCATTCTCCCAAATGCTCCCAAGATTTGGTCTTTTGCTCAGTCCTACCCTTTTCTAGTTCTACTTGTTTCTGTAAGTGGTCTATCTTTTATTTTTTTGTTTGACATTTATTATATGATATCACAAACATCAAAAGAATTACATTGAGAATATATAAAGAATATCATGAAATATACATGTATACACGTAACTTTATAAAATCTTAATGTTTTCCATAGGTGCTTGTAGATTTTTAAAAGTAATTAATTAATGTGGATATAACTAAAGCCTACCATGGATTGTGTCTTGACTTTACTATGCCTCCCTCTTGCCCTAGAGGTCACCATGATCCTGACCTTATCAAATACTTTTAATCTATTATATCTATATCTATCTATTATATAACCATATCAACGTTACCTGAAATGTATATTTTCTGGCCTTGAACTATGCTTGCATTCCAGGGGTAAACTCAGAGTACATGGATGAATGGAGATCAATAGATAGATAGGTAGGTAGGTAGGTAGGTAAATAGGCCAATAGACAGACTCTGAACTAAATTTGCTAATAGAGTTTTTTGGGTTTATGTCCGTAGGCAAGATTGAACTATGATTTTCTTTTCATGTACTATTCTTGTTGGGTCTTGGTAGCAATATAATACAAGCCTCCAAAACTGGGTTAACTTTCACTCCCCAATTCTTTGAAAACAGTTAAAGGATTCTTGAAGTTAGATGACAATTCTCCTCTAAAATGACCAGGGCCTGTGTCTCAGGACGCTCCCCTTCTCGAGTCAGGGAGCAGGGGATGCAGGGGCAGGGAAGGTGCAAGGGTGGAAGAAGGAATCTTTTTTTATTATGAATTCATTTTCTGTAATACTTAGTTATTTGGTTTGATTTTCTGTTTCTTCTTGAATCATTTTGGATAGCTTATAGCTTTAGAATTACCCATTTCATCTAAGTTTTTAAATGTATTGGTCTGAAGTTATTTAGAGTGTTCTCTATGATTTAAAAATCTCAATGGTATCAGTTGCTATGAATCCTTTTAAGTATTATTTCCTTGTGCCTTCTCTAATATTATTTTTCATGCCTTTCTTAATCAGTTTTTCTAGAAATATATATTTTATCAGATTTCCAAAAATACTGTGGTTTTGATCTTACTGTTTCAGCTTTCTATTTCACTAATTTCTGCTGTTATTTTTATCATTTCTCCCACTTCCTTTAGGTTTTCTCTCTGTTCTCTCTTTCTCTTTGCTTTATTTCTAGGTTCCCAGATTGAACACAGCTCACTTCTTTTCATTATTTTCTATTATGGTTAACAGTACAAGTCACATAGTGAGCACCCATTTTCCTCTACTCCTTTAATAATACAACCTCAATTTTAACCGAATAGCAATGTATTCATATTCTTTCCATGTCCTTCCAGGAACCGAGGAAGCCATAAACTAGCTCCTGGCCTTAAGCTCTATTCATTGCATATTTTAAGTCCCCTTTGCTCATAGGAGCCAAAGCCTGCTTCTGGAAAGCAACTATTGGTTTTAGTCCAGATCACTGCATGTCTATTCCATTACTTGTCCACAATGATATCTATCTTTCTTGAGCCTAGTTATGCCTTGTTGGTTTTCTATTTGTATATTTAATCCATCATAGCTATACATTTGGTACAGAGGGATTTCAAAAGTGAACTTCTGAAGCCATCTTGATTGGAGGTCAGCTTTCTGCTCTTTCTAATATTAACCCATCCAGCTTTTCTGGCTTCTTTCAATCCATTTTTCTATACATTAATTAAATCAATACAGTGAAGGGTCCTCAGAGCAGTATGCCAACCAAGAAATTAGCAGCAGGGGCCTCGGAATACTTTTAGATGTTTTATTTTGTCTCTTCGTTTGTTTCTTTTTTTCCTTTTGTCATTCTATACTACTGCAAGTAAGGCAGGGAATGACAAAAGGGGAAGCTAAATAGGTACTAAAACAAGAGGCCTTTGTACAGCAAGCTGAAGACTTTTAACTTTAGGCTAATGGAAAGCCACTGAACAATTCTGTATAAGCTGGTTACTTGAGATTTATTGTCAGAAAGCTCATGATAGCAGTAGTATGGGAGGGGGACTGTGAGGTAAAGCAAGACTGGTGTCAAGTAGAAGCAAAAGACGGCTCATGCGATGGTCAAGTGGTGACCGGTGGTGGAGCACCAGTGGTGGCAGAATTCACGATTCATTCCATCAGCTACTCAGTCATTCAGCATATAAGGACCAAAGATGGAGTGTGTGCATGGCATTATGCAAATATGAACTAATGAATTGATACGGGATGAATTAAGATGAATTAATAGGGATAAGAAAAGCAAAGTCCCTGTCCTCATTGTATTTAACGGCAACTAAACAGGAATTAGAAATGTAAAGGTGAAAAATCAATGAGAACTTTATGGTCTAAGAGAATAGTACGTGTAAGAACCTAAAACAAAGAATTTGTTGATTTCTATTGCAAGAGTAGGCCACGGGGCTGGAATGCTACGGGCAAGAAGGGAATGGTAGAACGGGAGGCGACAGTCAGGAAAGGGGCAAATCATAGATGACTCTACTGGTCATATTCGCATTGTTCAACCCTTTGAACAACGGAATTTAGGGTGTTAGAAAAACACTCTGAACGTGTATGAAGAATGCTGGAAATGAGATGAGCAATAAACAGGGTATTGTAGAAATGAAAGTGAGAGATTCAGGTTGGTTTGGTGTTGGGATGTTAAATAGGAGATGCAGAGAAGTGGATGGCTTCCAGATCCTGGTGAGGTCTGGGTAGCTGATAGAAACACTACAGAAAGATATTTGGTGGTGTCATGCTCTGAATCCTTTAAAAAATCCTCATTAACTAAAACAAAAGTAAAACAAAATTTTTAAAACCCTTGCAAGAGAGGTAGGTCTGGCCCTTCCAGAAGCCAAATTAAAAAACAAAAACCTAGAGCACAAGGCTTCTTAGTATACTTAAATTCCATTTATTTAGCTGTGCTGAGAGACAGAATAGGATGTGGGCAAGAGGACCCAGCTGAATCTAAGAAATGAAAATGGAAAGATATTACAAAGATGTTAAGAGTTGGAAAGGAATCACTGAGTAAAAAAGTGGCATTAAAGCACTTAAGGAAAAATGGGAGATTAGTTATCTAGGAAGCTGAGGTGGTAACATCAAAGAGTAGTTACCGTTTATTTGGATTCCAAGAAAATTTTGGTGCGATTGAGAACGAAAAAGATTTGCTCTTGTTGTTGCTATAGTTTCTTAGCTTCTGCGTGTCACATTTTATTGTTTAAAAAAAAAAGTTAGTTTAGGAAAATTGCCATTAGTTTTAAAGCATGTATAGAAAGACAAAATCTGAAATGAGACAACAGAAAATAGATCCATCTTTAAAAATATTCGAATTCTTTCATGTAAAATTTTAGCTATTATTTCCCTAATTTGCTTTATTGTGTTTGGTATATTTCAAATCACATGCAGACAACTTTCTAATAATGTTCCCCCAATGTTATAAAATTATTTTATAACTTCCAAAGTCATAAGTCATATTTCATGAATTAACATTTCTTGTAAAAAGCCTCAATTAAAATGTTTAAGAATATTTCAGTTACATAAGACATATCTTCCCATCTGATACCATAGTATGCATTTCTGTCTCTTCACGGATATTTTTTCTAACTTTTTAAAGACAAAGAGGAAATGTTAGTAAAAGTATTGGCATGTACACGTGAGTACAGATTCAAAGTATGACACTGATCTGGGATAGTATATAGTAACCGAAGGGGGAAAACACCCTAAAAGCTTAACCATACTAAAAAGGAAGAAAAATCAATAATCACTGCCTCTGTGTTTAGAAGGATGAAAATAGACCCTAATTCTAGACAAAGTGATATTTAACAGTTTGATAATCTATACCTCAGCACATGCATTTAAAACCAACTTTATTTCTGTACAGGAACAGACACAAGGAGTAAGAGCTCTGGGCGACTACATCTAGATTCATGTAGTACATATTTTATTCTTTACATAGTCTTCTTGAAACAGGAAGCCAACCAAGCTCCCCTCCCCCCTTGTCTCATCAAGAGCATGCTCCATAACAATAGTTCAAAGGAAAGCTCTATTCTGCAGTTGCACTGATTGTGCTGTCAGCTGACCTCTGCGGAGGGGAATTGCTAACCGCTGCCTTGCTCCTTAGCTGACAAATGAATGATCGCAGCTCCATCTATTTTCACTATGGCTGCCTCTAGCCCAGGTGCTCAGACAGAGAGCCCGGTGTGACATCTTAGATCAAGATGAATTGGCACAAACTCCTGATCCAAGATTGTTTTATACCATTTAATTTAGTTTCTTCCCCTGCTTGGATGAGCACAGCTCTGGTTATGGATTTCTATTCTAATGTACTGAAGCAGGCCCTGA
Source organism: Phocoena sinus (assembly GCF_008692025.1). Lineage (NCBI taxonomy): Eukaryota > Metazoa > Chordata > Mammalia > Artiodactyla > Phocoenidae > Phocoena > Phocoena sinus. The sequence continues at coordinate 17,573,241 of NC_045776.1, forward strand.
AAGAAGCCAATGAAGCAGCTGCTGGAGCAAGGGACTGCAGGGATACTGATCAATAGGCAAGGCATTGACCCCAGCCGGTCAGCCTCTGCAACAGCCATGGTCGAAGGGGGAGGGGGCACGGAACACACATGGGCTACTTCCAGTAGGAAATTAAACAACAGGGGCATTTGGAGAGCTCCACCTCCACCCTGGTCCCCCTCCTCCTCTATGTTCCTTTTGTTTAATTAACTCAATCTTGTCCTAACTCCCACTTCCTGGGAAGGAATTAAGACTTTAGGGAAGTTTTAATAATGTTTTTTAAAACTGCCATTTGTAAATTTTATTCTTAAGCTAATAGAAAGAATCATAACAGGTGCCCTCTGCTAAGTGGCCAAAATATGAAATCTTAATTAGCTGTCAAGTACAGCTCTTGGTGTAACTTAAAGTTTGGCATGTGTACAAGCTCATAAGAACACTGTCCAACTGGCTATGAACACTACTGATGCTGAAATTCTATGGTACGTAATTTTTATCAGTGCTCAGGGCTGAAGAGATGATAGCTCTTTGTTAACATGGAAAGAAGTAAGAACAAGAAAAGGATCCCCTAAAAGGACACTGACTGATTAGTAAATGTATAAGGTGACAGATGCCCATCCCTGCTACTATTCTAACAACAACACAGCAATTTCTGATTCTTTATTTTTTTTCAAATTTGGAAACATTTAAAATTATTGGCTTCGTCTGTGTTTTCTCCTAAATAATACAAGGTATACACAATTAGCTGCAATGTTTTCCTACAAATAAACTGACAACCAAATAGGAGATTCTGAGATATTAAAAATAAGATAATTCTGCAAAAGTAGATCTTTCTACAGTTTCATTCATCTCATGAAAATCTGGTGTTTTTTCACAGAGACATGCCTCCATTTAATCATGCTAAAGGGTGACACGGAGATCCATTTTCCTGACAGGACGGTTGATCACCCTATCACAGTAAGAAAATTAATACCTTCAACTAGCCCTGTGTGGAAAACAGAAGCTACCTGCAATGGTAAAGGACATAAATGTTCTAAATTTGAAGTTGCAGACAGAATACTTGTTCTGTGTGAAAATAATGTTTCCTCATTATTGGGTTACTTTAAACAAAATATGAGCCTTTGATTTTATTAAAACAACCATTTAATTCATACAGTGTTCCTCAAAAGTACATAATTGTCTTTAGATTTAGCATAAATGACCCTAGCTTTCCAGGAGCAAGAGTAAATCCTTTACTTACAGCCTAACTAGATCACAGGTAAAATGTTTGAGAAGTTTAAGCTATTTAAAGGGCTGCGAGATATTGATTACTTCATTTAAAAAGCAGTCAGAGAGTGCAACCAAGAGGTCAAGATAAATTTAACAGTTTGAAGCACTTTACTAAATAACTCTAAAGATCATGTTAATTGGCTTTGTGCAGTTCCAGGGTAAAATTAATTTTATCCTAGCTTACAATAAAAGGATTAAAAGACATATTAAGTTCTTCAGTTTTAACTGGAATAGGAATCAATGGATTTGAATTAAGGCTAAGGGCGGTTTTATGAGAGATGGCCTACCAGCAGATACTTTATATCTGCTATTAGCCATATATTGATGGAGCTCTGTTATTGTATTAGGTATTAAAACCTTAGAGAAGAATATTCCACCAATTACTACTCTGAGAATATACTTTAAGAATTGGGTGATTTGACCTGGAAATATTGCCATCAAAAATTTGATTCTTTGTTTAGGATTCAGTATCAGAATGCTTTTTATAGCTGACTTATCTATGTTACAATGTCTATAATTCTAGTAAAAATTAATGAAATGATGTAAAGTCCATCACAATTCACTTCGAGATTATAACTGTATTTAAAACTGTATTACAAGCATTATCATTAGGGTTTTTAAAACCAAAACATTACATTCAGATTAATTTTAGCACACCAACTTTATGCTAGAAATTCCTGGCAATAATAGAGTCCAAGAGACACTCATAATGATACAAATATTTCCTGCATTTGACATAAATTTCAATATACTCTAAAACATCACTCTCAAAATTCAGAAATGTCTATTTATTATAGTAAAATGGAAGTACAATTTTAAATGCTTTTTCTTCACTCTTTCATTATTTAACAATATGTTTTGGAACTATATAATAGAAAAATAAATTGCTTTTACTATGAGCTGCCTAGCAAAGCAAAAAATACAATTCGTAGTTAATAGGTATATGTGTTAATATATTATTAAATAACTGGCTTTGTAAGACTTTATAGGAATGACTGGCAAAAAGTAAGTTGCAAGATGTCACAGCAGAAAACTATTCAAAGGGCAGCATGTAAAGACTACTTAAAATAATAATTTGGATTAAGCTAGAAAATAGTTTCTACTGTAGTTCTTTACAACTCTTTTATGTGCAGTAAAGTGTATCTGCTAATATTAGGTTATGATTAATTATTAAAGAACAAAAGTAAATTTAGCGAAGTGAATTTTGTTAACACAGGCAATTTTAAAGACAAGGGAACTTTCAGAATTAAGACACATGATTTACTATTTACAGTGTGAAGCTCTACAAATATTAGCCAATAAAAGTACAAAAAATTTCTTTCTTTTTTCAGATCAGTAAAATATTCTTCCAAATTTTCATTTTTATCTGTTTCTCTTTTCTCAGCCCCACTGACATTTTAAATGTGATGGGGTATTATCAGCAGATATTATGAAAAACATATATAAAATTGTATATTAGGTAAAGATGAGTTTAAATAGTACAGGACAGTGAAATATGTCAAATGAAAATATATTTTAATACATATCGGAACTTAAACAACAGAAGTACCTAAAAGAAATTAGATCTTCAAATGTGAGTTGAGTTCTAATTGTTTCTTAGATGTACTTTAATAAAAATAATTTCTACTTACTTCTGACTGACTACTATCTAAATTAATATACCTAGTTGCCTAATGGAATATTAATTTATTTTTAAGATATGCCTTTTAAATAATTATACTGTGCTAATCAAAAACATTAATTTTACAAATACATATACACATTGGTGTACATAATTATATGCACACACATTAAGTATACAACATTCTTAGCTTTAGTGTCCTGATACCCTGAGCTAGAAGCGTATTTTTGAAATTTTAAAATCTATGTTTTAATCTATGTTTTAAATCATAATGAGAAAAATGTTGGCCCTCGGTGGCATTTTCACAGTTGTAAATAAATTGTTTCCACATGTTTAGCCGGAGCATTCCCCATACCTACTGGCTGCTACTCTTAGGGTTGCTTAACACTGGATAAAGTACAATGCCATAAAAATGTCAAATTTTACTCCATATGTAATTGTAATCTTCCAAATAAGCTTCATTAACAATAGTTAAGGACTTCCCTGGTGGCACAGTGGTTAAGAATCCACCTGCCAATGCAAGGGACACGGGTTCGAGCCCTGGCCCAGGAAGATCCCACATGCCACGGAGCGACTAAGCCCGCACACCACAACTACTGAGCTTGCTCTCTAGAGCCCGTGAGCCACAACTACTGAGCCCCTGTGCCACAACTACTGAAGCCCACGCACCTAGACTCCGTGCTCCACAACAAGAGAAGCCACCGCAATGAGAAGCCCGTGCACTGCAGCAAAGAGTAGCCCCCCACTCACCGCAACTTGAGAAAGCCCACTCACAGCCACGAAGACCCAATGCAGCCAAAAAAATAAATAAAAATAAATAAATGTATTTTAAAAAACACAATATTTAAAAAAAGGAAAAATCTTTTGATATTAATTTATTTTTAAGACAATTTGGTCTTAAAATGGTATAGTATTCCACTAATTAGATTTAAGTTTCCAATATACCACAGTTTTCAGTTGAATACTTCAAAGATGAATTTGTTAAATGGAAACATAAAAAGACATAGACTGGTGACAATCAGCATGTGAAAAAGAACACAAAGATGTCACTCTCTTTGGTGGTGAATGCAGGTTTCATAAGCTCACAAAGAGAATCTGAAAATCCGTTGAAAACTTATGTAATTAAGTTCCTTTTCTTAAGCCACGTGCTTTTATATGAATATTATATTATTTTCACTTTTGTTGACACAACTTAGAACACTGAAAAATCTTCCATTTTTTACAAAATGTGGCAAATAAATTTTGATAATATGGAAAAACAATAAAATGGCAGATGGTTATATGGTCAACATGTAAATTTCTACCTGTGTTTCTGATGTAAATAAAATAAAATAAAACATGGAAGTTTTTGAATCTTCCTCTCTACCTCCTTGGGAAAAATAGATGTACTGATTAAAAATGACAATCATGGGGAACTTCAACATTTATTTCTAAACTCTCATATTATTACCAAAGCTAGTATATGTTGTGTAGAATACTCTCACTCCGCCGTCAGCATAAGCGTTGCCTCCACTGCATTAAAAATATTTTTTAGTTGCTTTGTGACACATCTACCAGTGCTTTCCTCACACCTACTGACGGGGCACATGGAAGCTGCTCCCCAAACGTATGAGGCTTTTGCTGTTTTTGGTGCTGCTGCTCTATCCACACGCCACCACCCCACCGCCCCGCACCCCGACTTGAAAACTGAAGTAAACAAACATGCTATTAATTTGTATGCATGCTCGATGGCCCCCTGCTGGACCATAATAGGTTCTGCAAATGCATACATCTTTCTACGGCTGCTGATTAAGCCATTTTAAAATAATGCCTCTCGCACACAGATGTATTATGTGTGTGTGTGTGTGTGTGTGTGTGTGTGTGTGTGTGAATTTCAGAAAATACCTCACATCTATTTTCTACAAAATCAGATAAAAGCAGAAGAAATGAACACTCCAAAATGATGCTCTTTTGCAAAGGGAATTTAATATTATCACTGTCTTAGGGGTATGTCAATTATTTTGAAAATTAGAAACCTTAAGCTTTAAGAGCAACTTGTATGTTTTTAGAGCAGTTCTTGTAACAATTTCTTATTCTTAACACAGACAAGTTCTACACCCATTTTCCACGATCTGCATTATCTTATTTTTCTCCTTATTCTCTACCTGACCATCAAAAAAATCCAATTTTTTCCTTTTCCTTTTCCTTTTAGTGTGAACATTCTCAGTTTGGAAGAAAACTGGATTTTAAAAATTCCAAATATCTATCTAAGGCATCTATGTAATCAGGACTCTTGTAGCTAATAATTATCAAGAATAATGTTCAATTCTTGGTTCACTTTACCTTTCAAGGGTGAATCCGAGATACAGGTCAAGTTTTAAAAAACACAAATTTTAACATTAAGAAGACCATTATTAGCTTTTTCATGAGGAAATAAATATTTCAGAAATAGTGGTTAGTGGCTTGTAAAATTATATAAATCTGAAAACATAGCAAATAATTCTCAATTTTTTTCATACAGTTAATGTTCAGAAAAAGGCAATTTCTGCAATGAGACTTACTTACAATACTGAAATAGACACGATGATGTGTTTCTTTAAAAGATCAAATGGAACACATGAGACTTAACATTTGGTGGACTCTTAGAATACACTCTATGAAGATTTTATACCTGTGCGTTACAGCACACGGAGAAATAAGCTGTTACACCTGAGGTCACTTTTATTCATAAAATGACAAATCATTTACTGGACTCGCTTGAAAAATATTTTCATCTAGGTAATTTCATCAACTCAGTGATATAAAACCAGATGAAAAGGGATAACTGCCTTGTTCTACCTTTAAGAAGTTAACACGTACATCTGTTCATTTATAAGAAATATTTGTAGTATTCATAGTTTTGAATTAAATATACATTTGGTCACAATAATGAAACAATGACAAGTAACTGAAAGTTACCATTTTTTAAAATGTTTGTTTAAAGTAAATTTGAACTTCTAAGGGATTTCTTGCTTTTATTTTTCTCAGTAGGTTACTTTATAACATTTCTACAATTTTGAGAAATAATCTTCTTATTCACATGTTATTTTTTCTTCTGCCTTCTTCACTGTAAGTGTTAAGCAGGCATAATGGATGCATACTCAGGGGTAACATAATATCTTGGGAATTAATGGCCACACCTTTGAAGTAACAGATCTAGGAAAAGTTGTGGTGGTTAAGCCAAAAGTAAAGTTTTATAGTAAAGACTTTAATAACCTAGTCCACATTTAGCAGAAATGTAGCAGAAATACAGAAGATTTTATCTTTTCTTAAAGCATCCTGTGTGTTAGTAAAATTTGATGTAGATTAACATACAATTCCTAACAACTAAATATCAAAAATTTAAGGAAAAATATTTTTAAATTTAAAGGAGAAATAAAATAAGAAGAGAAAGAGATAAGTAAAGAAATTTAAAGGAGAAATAAAAAGGTCAGAGACATCTTCAACTTTTAATTTACTAATCATATTAATAAGTGGTCAAAAAAGCAAAGCTTTGAAAAAGAAAAAAAACAAATAAGCACAAGTTAACTAAGCATTTGTGCTAACAGTCTAAAAGCCATTGACAAAATAAGTCACAGCCTCAAACTGTTAAGAGTATACTCATTGTTAGCCCAAACCTACAGAAAAAGTAGACCATCTATAGCCAAAGGAATACAGATGTGTACAAATGACATATTAGCCCATTTTTTTCAAGGAGATTTCTACTTCGCTTCAGAGAGCCTTGAAGAAAAAGAAAACCTGAATTGCTTAGATAGCTACAGAGGACTTTCATTTCTGATCTCTTTACACTTTTATGCTTTCATCATTTTTAAGCTACATATGAATTATGTGCCTTTTAAATTATTACAGACAATTTAAAAATTATTTTACATTTCCTCATTTTGTGACGGGGATAACTAGTCTATCAAATTGACTCTAGTTGTCATTTGGCAAATGCTTTGGTCACAGACCTTTTTTCTGTTTACATGATTTCTTTTATTATGTACCTTCTCAAATAAGCATGTAACTGTTTTATGTGATTTCCTATTAATTAGTTAATTCTACTTGTAATTTGGATCTGAGTTACCTATCTTGCACATATCAAACTAAAACAGCCTTTGAGCCTTGAATTTTTACAAAATCCTTCCAACGTTTAACTGAAAAGAGTTAAGCATATACACCTAGGCATCCCAGATATGGAAGTCATTGATTAGTTACAACTATGGATTGGGAAAAGCTACCACTCCTTAACTGAACACTGAGAGCAAAATTTAATGTTTACCTATGCATCTATGTGATCAGATACTCAGGTTTTTAAGATGTCATGCTATTTTAAAAGACTGGTTTTTAAAAAAATCTGCTCCTGTTTCATGACAATATATTATCATTTCCTCAAAATTCTGCCCGACTTGCTCAAATCATTAGGTTACTCAGGAGTTGTGAAGAGATAGCTTTATAATCTTCTCTTATCTTAATTCATCTTTTATTAAGACAGATACTTCCATATGTAAAAACCTAGAAAATACATGTATATTGATGTTTTAGGCTTACAATTTTTCTCAAATAAAACTGTTTCTCCTATCAGCAAAAGAAAAATTGAATAATTTTTCTAATATTTTATACAATGTTTTTGATTTCTACAAAATATTGTTATAATGACATAATTATATGCTACTACAATCACTTTCCAAATTCTTTTACAAAAACAGATAAACCATTAAGAATTTAAGGGGAAAAGAAAACACACCAGAAGTAGCATGTGTAAAACATCTCCTAGGTCCAAGATTAGATGACTGTTAGTGGGAAATTTCAGAATTTTAGAGGAAAAGGGGATCACAGAGCTCTTCAAACCGAACCTACCCATATTTTACAGATAAGGAAGGTCAAGTAGGTTAATTGTTCAAGTGACAAGGTGAAGGGCACAAAGAGAGTGGGCACTCACGGCAACATCATTCTAACTCGAGCTCTAGAATCTTCAAAGACTGTTAAGTTAGCGTTTTCTTGCATAGAAACTAGTTAATATTTGACACCTACTCCAAGATAAATCTACATTAGGTATATTCAAATGCTGCATAATTCAAAACATTTCTTAAAAAATTAACAAGAAAACAATATTTATAATTAGAAAAAAAGTCAAAATAAGTTTTAGTCTATAGTATCTAATGATGCTATATTTATTTTCCACTGGGGCTAGTCTATAAAAAATGTAAAAAGTTGGGGGAAGCGATTCTATTAAGCGTATGGAGCAACTACATTGAATTGGATTTTATACGGAATATATATATATATATATATATATATATATGGCACATTGAAGCATACTGAAAAAATACAAAGTACTAAACAACTGTTACCCTGTTGAATAGCAGATTATTTTAATATTTGGTTTCTGAATAGTAATAATGTTTATGCTCAGTATATGGAGGAAAACACTAATTAAAAATATAACTTTAAGTTTTAGTTACCTCTACATAAGCCTCCATGTCAGTTAATGTCTACTATAAGCTCACGTGCACAGATATTTTCCAAACTCACATACTAAACGCCAAATATTGCAAATAAGTTCGTGATCATTTCCAAAGTCGTGTCGTGATATCAGAGAATAGCTTAGGGTCTCCATAAGGGTTAAGACAATCATTTTCTACTGCATACTAGTGCTATTCTAAGCCGATAGTGTGTTTAAATCCACACCAATGAAATCAATACAGCACTGTTCTATTCAAGGTGAGACCAAATAAACCTGTCTGAAGCTTTGAGAAATAGGCTTTGCAGTATACTTTGAGTGCTAAATGCCTTTCAGTCCAGAGATCTGTCATTAAGTAATCATTAGCCATCATTCACTCTTCCTAAAAAGCTTAACATCTAAACTTGTTCAGCATCCACTAAAGCATTAGTATAGACTACCAAGTAAGTACTCATTAGCACTCAGGGATGTCTCAACCACTCTGTTTAACCATGCATTGTCTTATCTAAAAATACTCCCAAATATTAATACATATTTACCATTAGATTAGAGGGCGATTTATTCAAATGATTAGTAAAAAGGACATCAATATAGTGATCAGCCTCTTTTGGATAACATGGCATAACCCACAGAGTTACTATCAATGCTTTCCTGTCTGATCTATCCAAATAAAATCTGATGTCTTTCCTAGCATTCAGCATCATATATAATTCACCATCACATAAAATTAAGTTAATCACAACAGAGAATTCATCAGGAAGTAATCTTGGCTTTGATCCTGAAAGTATTTTAAAATAATGCTTCTTTTATCAGTGTTATTCATATCTCTTTCAATATATGATCATCTCAATTGCAGACTATCAACTATAATGGGCCCTGCATTATTTTAGATATCATGAGGTAGAGATAAAATTAGGATATATTTATCTTCTTTCTATTACCTGAAAGATTGAGTAAATAATACAGAATGATATTATTTAGTAATGTTACTGGACTTTAGCGTAAATTTGATGGTCAGGGTAATTTTCTCTGTACTTATACAAGTTATTTCTTGTACGCTATTAAACTAATCCCCTCAATTTCAAGCTAATATTAATGAAAATGTCATTTCTGAAAGACATTAATTCATTCTCCTTTTTTAAAATAGCTCAAATAAAAATATATGGCCAGGGCTTCCCTGGTGGCGCAGGGGTTGGGAGTCCGCCTGCCGGTGCAGGGAGCGCAGGTTCGTGCCCCAGTCCGGGAGGATCCCACATGCCGTGGAGCGGCTGGGCCCGTGGGCTGTGGCCACTGAGCCTGCGCGTCCGGAGCCTGTGCTCCGCAACGGGCCAGGCCACAACGGTGAGAGGCCCGCGTACCGCAAAAAAAAAAAAAAAAAAAAAAAAAATATATATATATATATTTGGCCAGATACTTATGATCTCATCTACAGTTTTACAACTTAACACTTTCAATTTTTATACAGATTTCAACCTAAATGAGAGTCATGATATTATATGAACACCTTTTATTTAACTGGATGACATTTGATATCTCCCGAGTATTCAGGTAACTAAACAAAAATATTCTTTTAGCTTAATAGATACTTTAGGTACTTTAAAATGCCAAATACACATAGTACAAATATAAACTCTAATAGAAACTTTCTATTCTTTTAATTATCAGCCCATTTGATCTATGACTTTTTCATGTTTCTATCAATACCCCAAAATAAAGTTTCAATTGCTGAGATACAAACAAGTGTAATATTGCTTGGAGAGTTTGGTAAATGTAATATCACAATATTATATTTCAATGTATAAAACACTGAAATTAAAGAAGGTAATATAAAACCAAATCTCATCACAGATGATTTTTAATGGCCAAATTTTCCCTTACATGCAGCATTGAAATATACTTTCAATATACCATAGAATATAAAATTGCCATTCTTTTTCACTCGTTAAGGTACTTTGAAAGTTACACTGAGCAATCAGTTAACTACAAACAAGTAACAGTCCAGTCATTATAAAAAGGAGAAACTTTGGAAAAATGCAAAAAAAAAAAGTAAAACTAAAACATCAACTTATGTAAAGGTATAATGTGCAGATAAAAAGAGAAAGGGAGAATATCCAAAGTTAGCATCAATATTGTGAATATAAATTAGTCACACTTTCCTAGAAGAGCCCTGAATGTCAAAGAAATCTAAAAACAGTTTTGCAATAAATTAATAAAAATATAAAGTTTTGCAATTATAACAATTTGCCAGAAAATGTAGTATTTTTAAAAATGTATAATCTATAAAATTTGTACCACTGAACTTGACTTTGACCTCACCCTCCTTGAAACAGGTAAACTCTTTTAGAACCTCAGGTAAGTTCTCATTTTTTAATCTACAAAACAGTGCTGGCAAAGTCAGCAAAGCCTGACAAAGTGCTTTCATCCCTTTCAGAATGTGTACCACGAATCTCTCACTGCTAATCTCTTACTGACTGCAGAATCAATATTTATACCATCTATTTATACCAATCAACATTTATGCTACACTAAATTTTAAGTAATAAGTTTTGCTTTTTCATCATTACAATCGTTTAATTACTTTAAAACAAAATTGATTTATTATCTCTACAATTAAATTTAGCCTTTTTATTTAAGGTAAAAATAAGAAAAGGGACTTTATTTGCCCTTCCTAACAATACAATTGTTTTGTATATACTAAACAACTATGTTATGAAAAATAAACAAAATGCTGTTTTCAAATAATTCATGCCTTTAAAAATATGTTAGATTAACTGTTAATACAAAAACATGATCAATAAAAGCAATTCATTCTTGACTTTCAAATCTCACTGGGTATAGGTGAAACTTCAATAAAACCGGTACTCTTCTCGATTTTACATTTTGAAGCATGATTACCATTTTATTGAAAAGTATATAGGAGTAACACTATTTTAAATTATAGTCATTTTGAAACTAAGTTGCAACTTATCCTGATTCTTTATGAATAGACTACGTTCTTATTGGAAATCAATTGGAAGGCAAGTAAAATTAGATAGCTATGGTTACCAGAATATCATTAAGAGATAGCAATATATAATTTTAAGTCTTCTGTTAAAGTAAAAAGATACAGAAATTAAAAAGACCTTTTTGCAAGCAAATGTTTAAGATGCAGAGTATATTTTCAATGCCAACATGTATAATCTGATATACACAATAATGAAAAGACATTTTCATTATTATATGCATTACTTCCAACAAAATCATTATCAAAACTGGATTTTATTTTATATTTTTCATTTGAATGTCCTAAACACTAAAACAACTACACTAAAATGTAAGGACATAAAATAGGCAATTTCAGCTTTATCACATTTCAAATATTTAACTAATGTAGACAACATAAGGTAAATGAAAAGAATTTCATAAAAGGTAGGGAATCTGCTTATTGAATCCAGGAGTTGACTGTATAAAATTAAGGTAAGAAATAAAAAATAGAAGGGAGAGTTCATGACAAACATATTTAAATGTCACTGTACAAAGAATTAATCCAAAAGGACACACTTAAAACTTAATTGCTACTTATGAAATATCTTCAAAACAGATTACATGGTAAATTCACATTGCTAAGTTATTAAATCAATACCAGATCAAAATCTTCAAAATAAAGCATACAGAGTTCCAAGATATATAAACATAATAGCTGACAACGGTAAAGTGCTTCTGAGAACTGTTTTAGCTTTGCTTCTAAATTTTTCATTCTTTGTTAATGCATACTTATATGCAAATTATCTTCTATACAACTGGATCTACTTAGGTTTATTTGGAAAAAGGTATAACTATGAAATTTTATAGAATATACTAGTATATATTAATAATCCACCTCATTTACTTCTTAAGGATCAATTTAAAAATAAGAAATGTACATCTCTATAAGGCACCTATAATCCCTGATATATTTTTTGTGTGAAAGTACTGAAAGAATCCGACAGTGTAATTGTTAGTGTAAGGTAAGAGTCACATTATACTCGAGACTATTAAGCATGCATTCCTTAGCCTAATTAAATGTTCAAAATGGCTAGATTTAATTTTCATAAGAGAGATACATCAATATTATGATACTTGTTTTTCTCAAAATATTTTTTCAAAACCCCTAAACCTAAACATGCTGCTCTTTCCCAAAGTGACAAATACAGAAAATCAGTAGGTTCTTGAAATACGCTACCGACAGTCCTGTTCAGAAATGAAAGGCCAATACTATATTAAAGAAAAAAAATGAAACCACAAATAAGTAACAGAATTATCACAGGCCCCACTGTATCGTAGAAGCTCAGTACTGGACTGCTTGGCTGCCAGAGGAGCTCCAGAGAGAGTTAACCTGGTGTGATAAAAGACTTGACAAAGCAATTCTGACTGTGCAGCAATGCTAAGTTGTGGACTAACACAAGAACAGGAGGCCCAATCGCTGTCTTTCACCATGAGCAATTTACACACGGCTTTATCAATAGCCTTAGTGCTGAATACAGAACACACTCTATTTGGCTTTCAGTCAATTAAGCTTTAAGCTGTCAGCAAACAAAACTTTTAAGTTAATTTTGAATCACCACGAATCAAGTTGAAGGTTGTAAAGGGCAGCTCACACACCGGCATGAAAAAAGGCAGTTTAATTGCCTCTGAATAGCTATTATATGCTGCAATTGGCCTATTGAATCCTAGATGATCTATTTATTTATCAAAGTGCAACCATCAAAGATTAGTAAACGAGTGAATAATCTGAATTGTATATTCCCTATTTTGCATAAAAAGTTGATGTGTTTGCAAAGGTCTAAAGCAGTCATGTTTTAAAGCATATTTTGTTTTTTAATGTAAAAATTTTGTGAAATGGAAAATTAGCAATACAACATGGCTAAAAATAGAACAACTGTATTTCTAGGAAAATAAAGATTTCCTGTTTTAAAAGATACACTTGTTATCATGAAATATTTTCATGTATTATTTGATATCAAATTGACTATTCAGAACATAAACACTCCTTTATAAATGTTCATCAGAAAAGAGAGCCAGCCGCCAGCCGCATGGCACAGGGAGATCAGCTCGGTGCTTTGTGACCACCTGGAGGGGTGGGATAGGCAGGGTGGGAGGGAGGGAGAGGCAAGAGGGAAGAGATATGGGGACATATGTATATGTGTAACTGATTCACTTTGTTATAAAGCAGAAACTAACACACCATTGTAAAGCAATTACACTCCAATAAAGATGTAAAAAAAAAAGAGAGCCAGAAATAGAATTATAGAATTGAATTAAGTCAAAGGTCTAAAACAACTTAATTAGAATTCCTTAGATTAAACTGCATCATTAATTGGGTAAGGGAAAAGAACACCAAAACATATCATTTTAATACTGAGGATTTCTCAAGAAAATGGTATAATCAAATTAAAAGGATTATTATATTCCTAATACTGCGTAACATCTATTTTTTAAAAAGACTGTGGCTGAGCACAATCCTAATCAGCTTTTTCCTGAAATTATTTTTTTCAATTGCATGTGTTGTTTATTATCACAGGGTTACTCATGAGTGCTGGATGCGTATATTGATTTTTTTATTAGAAGAGAGCACTGAGGCATTAGGTCGATGGGGGGTGGGGGGATGCTCAGATGTTATAAACAGATGTAAACATAGATCAACTTTAGGGATGGTAAAACTGAACCATTTTGCTTTGGCTGAAATGTGCTATAGTTCTTTTTACATGTTGGACGTTCAACAGTAAATATATTAAACCATACACTCAGGGTTAATTTACATAGGGAAATAATATGGAGATTAATGTTTATAAAGTATTAATGGTTTATAAGAATTTGGATAGAATACGGGTTAATTTTAGTATTCCCTCAAGGACAGTCACATATTCTTGGAAGCCTGGACCCATCACTCTATATTTCCAGTCAGCAGAGGCGACGGGCTTGGGAATCAGTACTGACTACCATCATTCCAGGAACTACCACACGTTCAGGGGCTGAAATTCAATAGAAGAGTGTTAAAACCCTTTCTCCTTCTCTCTTCTCTCATCCATTATTATAAAATACTATTTTTTTTGCATTTAGATTCGCAAAATATCTTATAATCATGTACAGGTTATTCCTTACAAAAAATCAATGCTACCAAAGCCATAAACATAAAGATGCTAAAGGAGAGAATGCCTATGTGGTTTCTAAGGGAAACAGATTACGACAAAGTAGAAACCATGGGAAAGGGGATATTCTTTTTCTTCATCATTAGGAAGTATGAACAAAGGATTTGTATTCAATGGTCCTAAATGTTCACTGTCCATCTCCTAGTATATTTGTGTATCTTCCCTAACCCTAATCTTATATAAATATACAGGACACAAGGTGTTCCAAACACCTTCACATTACTCATACAGACGTCTACTCATTTCAAGTGGGAGGGGGACAAACAGGGAACAAAGACAATGCTCTCTACCTCCCTGCAGCTTACATTCAGGGAAGGAAGGCAAACACACAAATAACCACAATTTAGAAAGTGTGATAATGTAAAAGACAAACAGAGAATGACATAGAAAACCAGGCAGAAAACAATCCACTTGAGACAGAGAGATCAGAGATCAGGAAGCTGAGGCACAGAGCTCGAGAAAGTCGCCCAGGTCCCACAGCTAGTAAGTGATGGAGCCAGGATGCAAATCCAGGCAGACTCTAAAGCCAGTGCTGTTAACCACTACCCTGAAGAAACCATAAAAGTCAGTATAACAAACCCTTTCTTCAAAGATCTCAGCTCTTAATAGGAAAGCAAAGATGAATTAACAAATAATTGAGAAACCCAAGGAAGAAACTATACTTGTCACTAAGCAAGGGCAACAACAATGAGAAAGTCATGGATACTTAGGGAAGTTGACCTCAGCTGGGATAAGGGCAGGCCTCACAGAGGAGGTGCCACTGGAGAGAGATCCCCAAATCCATTTGGATTTGACAAGAAGAAATGGCAGGGTGGGGGGACTAAAGAATAAGAAACTATAGCAGAACTAGAGGCTATTTTCAAACACCATCACATTCTCCCCCTCCAGCCTCCCTCTTTATTCCCCCACCCTCTATCCTGCTCTGTTTTCTCCCCTGGTACCTACCACCTGCTAATGTACTATAAAATATATTAATTTCTTATATTTATTGCCCTCTCCCTAACCTCCTCTCCCTGTTAGAAGGTCAGATGAGTGAGGATAGGGATTGAGATTTCTGTCATTTTGTTCACGGATGTTGACGAAGGGCCTAGAACAATGCCTGGCACACAGATGCTTAATAAATATTTGTTGAATTAATGAATAAAGCACACAACCAGAAGAGCTCTGGTCACACATAGGAAACTGGAACCAGTTTGCTTTGGTCCCAGATAGAGATCATGAAACCAATAAATGGGAGCTGAGCCTAGAATGTGAAGTAGTTTCAGAATACAGAGGTCTTGAATACCAAGCTAAGGAGATTCAATTATATTCTAAAAGCAATGGAAAGGCAGTGAAAAAGTTAGAATCACATGGTGATTATTAGGATGAGCAATCCAGCAACTGGTCATTTAAGAGATCTGAGATGTGAGAGACAACAGATACTGAAAGCTACACACTAGGGTAGTGGCAGTGAACTTGGAAGAGATGTGAAACAACAATAAAAAACTCTGTGGTGTGCATCTGGGTCTAACGGAGCTAAGAGGCACAAGGGGGTGAAGAGTCAAACATCATTTTAAGGTTTCAAATCTGGGTGAAGGGTGCCATTAATAAAAATCAGCTCATTTTAAACATAACTGAGTTTAAAGTCTCTTAAGGATATCGAGGTGAAATCTGGCAAGCAGGTGAAAATAAAAGCTTGCAGAGCTCTGCAGAGATGAGCTCTGGAGAGAAAGCTGGAAGTTACTCCTGGTCAGGTGTTAAGTGATGCTGTGGGGCCCGCTGACCTTACCAAGGAAAAGGAGAGAGAAAAGAGGACTGAGCATAGAACCCTGGGAAAAACCTACTCAACTTTAGGAGACAAAAAAGGAGCCTGAGAGACTCTAAGAGGGGAAGTCCCCTTTCCTACCTTTTTCTTCTGACAAATCTTTACACAGTCTTTCAAGTCCAACCTGAAATGGCAGGTGTTGGCTGGCCTGTCCTCTACGCTCCCACACTTAGGGCAAAGCCTCACAGTAGCATTAAAAGGCTCTGTGTGATTGTCACTTTATACATCTTTTACCCCTTACACCCTCAGGTGCATGCACACGCACACACACACATGTATGTATGTGCATATGATCATATTTAGATGTATATATGTGTGTCTGAGTATGTATATAAGATTTAGTGCTTCCAATCCGTAGGTATTTATGTGTGTCTGAATGTGTGTAATGTTTCATGCTGCCAGTATGTTCCTGGTCCACGAAAATTTCCATGCTCTGAGGGAAAATACTAAATCACAGGCCACTATTTAGTACCTTCCTTTCTCTCTAGTACAGTACAAAAGAACCAAGAAGCAGTACATATTGCCTCAAAAGAACGTAATTACTCTGGAATGTTTGGTCATGAACCAACAGAGGATTTTAGTATTATAGGGCCAATATTACCCACAGAATTTGTCTCATTCCCAGGGACATACTTGACACACACTTACAGGATTCTCAGTGCTAGCCTAAAGCTAACAAAGAAGTAATCAGAAGGGATAAAGGCAGACATTTCCCTCATATTACATAACTTTCTCCTTCTAGGTTATAAAAAGAATTATATAAGGGGGAAATGTGGCCATAAGCAAAAATACTGGAATGGCTGTGGTCTCTGCTGATAACCTCTACTTTTCAAAAATGTACCAGAGTAAGAGTAAGGGATGACAGTAAAATGGCATTTTACCTTGCTTCAAGGTACTGTTTTTTTTTACTTAAAGAAATTTTAGGAGGTGCAGAAGGCTAGTCAATAGTTTTTTATATGTCATAGGTATCAATATAGAAAAGTCTTAGTAATTGTAGGATAATAGCCTAGAAACATAAACTAACAATACATCTTTTACTTCAGTAAAATGTCTCTTCTTATTTAAATCAAAAAAGATTTTAGAAGTTATAGAATCTTCACAAAAATGGAAGCTGATTTCTTTAGTAGGATAAATATACACAAAGGACCATCTGCTATGCGTCAGAGTGCTCAGAGTACGCCTGAGCACACTGATTTATTCCACAGAGTCAGTCTTGGAAATTTTAGAAAATTGTTGGAAGTCGAGGGAGGTCCTAGTCACACACCTCAGTTTCCTTGAAAAAATTTTCCCTAAGCTCCCCCAGCTTCCAGGCCCATCCTTCACTCAGTGTTTCCCAAGAGTACTACAGTGACTTTTCTGATGGATGAGTTTAGGATATGGAATTGGTCATTAGTAGCTCAGCCCCTTCCCTTCTCGTTGGGATACACTGACTTGAAAAGAGTGTACATTCTGCTCTGCTCTCAAAGTCATGAGTTTTATAAAAGCAGGTGCACAAAGGGGAAAGGCAGAGATTTTCCATCACAGCTTGTGATGAATAATTGATTTGACTGTAAAATGTATTACGGAAGAATAAAGGGCCAAGAATAACCAATACACTTCTGAAGAAGTAAAAGAGAGGAGATATGCCCTACTGGATATAAAGACTAATTATAAAGCTACAGTAATTAAAACAGCATGGCTTTGGTGTAGGGATAGATAAACTTACAAATAGAATAAAATAAGGAGCCAAAAAACAGGGTCTGGATACATACACATGTATCATGAAAAAAAGGTTATTTACATGAATAAAACTGAAACTGCAACTCTACCTTACACCATAAGCAAAAATCAACTATGGGTGCATTAAGAACTTACATATCAGTAGCAAAAGTCTAAAACTTTTAGATTAAAACATAGATGATGATATAGGGAAGGATTTATTAAGTTCCTAAAAGCACTAGGCATAAAGATGGATAAATTCAATTATATAAAATTAAGAACTCCTTTTCATCAAAAGCACCTTATAGAAATGAAAATATAAGATACAAACCAAGAGCAGATATTTGTCATAAATACAACTGGCAAACTATTAGCATTTGAAACATATAAAGAACTTCTACAATAAGAAAGCCAAATGATCCAATGGGAAAAAATGGGCAGGAGACTTCAACAGGCATTTCATAGAAAAGTAAACACACATGCTCAAACTCACTAGTAAGCAAGGAAATGCAAGCCAAGGGCACAATAAGATTTTCTACTCTTTCAATTGGCAAAATTGTAAATGTCAAATGTTGGAGAGGATGAAGATTGACAGAATCTGTCATATACTTTGGATAAGAATTTGAATTAACTTTATAAAGTTGATCATTTGTATATTCTAAGACACAGCAATTCCACTCCTAGATATATATTCAAGAGAAAATCATACACATGTGTATAGAAGACATGGATAACTTCATAACAGCACTGTTTGTAAGAGTAAAAACAAAACAAAAATTCCTAGTAACTCAAATGTCCATTGGCAGAAAACTGAATAAACAAATTAGGATTTTTTTCCCTATTTACTATTAGTAAGTAGTAAAAATGACTGAACTACAGCCACATACAAAACAAATCTTTGGAATACAATGATAAGTGAAAAAAGCAAGTACCAAAAGATCATATCTACTGTTACCTTTTTATAAAGTTTAAAACAAGTGAAACTAAGCAATATATTGTTTAGGCACTACTGTGTATGAGACAAAACAAATAAACAGAGGGCAAGGAAACAATAGACACAAAATTCAAAAGAGTGGTTACCTCTAAGAGCAGGCAGGAGGATATGATGGGGCAAAAACACATGTAGATATAAATTAGATATAAATGATTGGCAATATTCTAGTTCTTGGTTTGGGTGGTATGGTGAGTTCAGGTGTGACATAGTAATTAAAATCAGTTAATTTATTAAATAAAATATATGTAAACTTAGGCCTGTAAAATAAAACAGGTCCTCTAATTCAATGGATCAATGATGAATGTTTTCATTTGTGTTTGTCTATGGTAAGGAGGGGAAACAGCCTGAAAGAAAATGGGAAATGAAAAGGTAAACTATTTGTATATACTTCATGCAACCTTTTAAACCATTAAGATCAAGGTTAAGAAAAATGCTTATGATATAAGGTTAAGTATAAGATAAAACATTAGGATACAAAATTGTGTGTTCCCTCTGATAATTTTTAAAATGCATAGAAAAAAATAAAGAAATTTACCACTGTGTTAACAGTTACTGCGCTGAGACATTGGTATTCCATATTTCTTTACTTTTTCTGTTTTATAAAATTTCTGCAAGGTAATTTAAATTATATTTGTAATTTTTAAAGGTATTTAAAACTGTTCATATGTACAAAAATAATCTTTTAGGTAATTTACATAATTTGCCTGAGCTCTTCATTTCCCTATAAACCAGTAACTAATGTTTACAAGTCTACTAATAATTCAATGAATTTAAACCTATTTGCATATTTATGTAGGGCAAACAAATTGTGTGACCAGGGCAACTTAATATTAGAACTTGCAAACACTTGCAAACATGTCAACTTTCAATATAATTCAAAGTGCCGGAAATTTTTTTAAAAATAAAATCAAGCTAAAGTACTTTTTCAGTTGGAGCTTCAAGTTCATCAGCAAAAATGTTTACATTTTCATTTTGAATGAAGGTAAAATATTTACAGATGTTCGGCAACCTAAATATTCTACTCCATGTATCCATTTATATGTGTATGTATTTGTGTGTATATATATTTTTTACGTATATGAATTACATTTACACTTGTAATATACTTGTTTAAGCCTTTACATCAATGTGCCCCCAGAATGACTTAAAAGTTTAAGGATTATTCTGGCAATATGAAAACTAATACTACAGGAGCACCTTCAAGATGGCGGAGGAGTAAGACGTGGAGATCACCTTCCTCCCCACAACTACATCAGAAATACATCTACACGTGGAACAACTCCTACAGAACACCTACTGAATGCTGGCGGAAGACCTCAGATTTCCCAAAAGGCAAGAAACTCCCCACGTACCAGGATAGGGCAAAGGAAAAAAGAAAAAGAGACAGAAGAATAGGGATGGGACCTGCACCTCAGGGAAGGAGCTGTGAAGAAGGAAAAGTTTCCACACACTAGGAAGCCCCTACACTGGTGGAGATGGGGGGTGGGTGGGGGGGAAGCTTCGGAGCCATGGAGGACAACGCAGCAACAGGGGTGCAGAGGGCAAAGCAGTGAGATTCCTGCACAGAGGATGGGTGCTGACCAGCACCCACCAGCCCGAGAGGCTTGTCTACTCAACCGCTGGGGCCGGTAGGGTCTGGGAGCTGAGGCTCAGGCTTCGGAGGTCAGATCCCACGGAGAGGACCGGGGTTGGCTGCATGAACACAGCCTGAAGGGGTTAGTGCGCCACAGCTAGCCGGGAGGGAGTCCAGGAAAAACTCTGGACCTGCCTAAGAGGCAAGAGACCATTGTTTTGGGGTGCGTGAGGAGAGAGGCTTCAGAGCACTGCCTAAACGAGCTCCAGAGATGGGCGTGAGCCGTGGCTACCAGCGTGGACCCCAGAAACAGGCATGAAATGCTAAGGCTGCTAATGCAGCCACCAAGAAGCCTGTGTGCAAGCACAGGTCACTCTCCACACCTCCCCTGCCGGGAGCCCATGCAGCCCACCTCTGCCAGGGTCCCGTGATCTGGGGACAACTTCCCCAGGAGAACACACTTGCCCGCCTCAGGCTGGTGCAACGTCATGCTGGCCTCTGCTGCCGCAGGCTCACCCCACATTCCATACCCCTCCCGCCCCCTCCAGCCTGAGTAAGCCAGAGGCCCCTAATCAGCCACTTCTTTAACCCCATCCTGTCTAGGTGGGGAACAGACGCCCTCAGGTGACCTACACGCAGAGGTGGGGCCAAATCGAAAGCTGAACCCCAGAAGCTGTGCGAACAAAGAAGAGAAAGGGAAATCTCTCCCAGCAGCCTCAGGAGCAGCGGATTAAATCTCCACAATCAACGTAATGTACCCTGCATCTCTGGAATACCTGAATAGACAACGAATCATCCCAAAATTGAGGCAGTGGACTTTGGGAGCAACTATAGACTTGGGATTTGCTTTCTGCATCTAATTTGTTTCTGGTTTTATGTTTATCTTAGTTTACTATTTAGAGCTTCTTATCATTGGTAAATTTGTTTATTGGTTTTGTGGCTCTCTTCCTTTTTAAATTTTTTTATATATTGTTTTTCTTTTTTCTCTTTCTGTGAATATGTAGGTGTATGTTTCTTTGTGTGATTCTGTCTGTATAGCTTTGCTTTTCCCATTTGTCCCAGGGTTCTCCCTGAGTTTTTTTGGTTTTTTTTTTTTTTAGTATAGTGTTTAGCACTTGTTATTATTGGTGGATCTGTTTTTTCCTTTGGTTACTCTCTTCTTTCTTTCTCTCTTTTTTTTAATTACCTTTTTTTAAAATAATTCTTTTTCTATTTTCATACCTTTATTTTATTATTATTATTTTTTTTCTTTCTTCCTTCCTTTTCTTCTGAGCCGTGCGGCTGACACGGTCTTGGTGCTCTGGCCGGATGTCAGGCCTGAGCCTCTGAGGTGGAGGAGCCGAGTTCAGGACATTGGTCCACCAGGGACCTCCCTGAACCACGTAATAGCAAATAACAAAAGCTCTCCCAGACATATCCATCTCAAAGCTAAGACCAAGCTCCACTCAATGACCAGCAAGCCAAAGTGCTGGACAACCTACGCCAAACAACTAGCAAGACAGGAACACAAACCCACTCATTAGAAGAGAGGCTGCCTAAAATCATAATAAGTTCACAGACACTCCAAAACACACCACCAGACGTGGTCCTGCCCACCAGAAAGAAAACATGCAGCCTCATCTACCAGAACACAGGCACCAGTCCCCTCCACCAGGAAGCCTACACAACCCACTGAACCAACCTTACCCACTTAAAGCAGACACCAAAAACAACGGGAACTATGAACCTGCAGCCTGCAAAACGAGGACCCCAAACACAGGAAGTTAAGAAAAATGAGAAGACAGAGAAATACACACCAGGTGAAGGAGTAGGGTAAAAACCCATCAGACAAAACAAATGAAAAGGAAATAGGCAGTCTACCTGAAAAAGAATTCAGAGTAATGATAGTAAAGATGATCCAAAATCTTGGAAACAGAATGGAGAAAACACAGGAAACTTGTAACAAGGACCTAGAAGAACTAAAGAGCAAACAAACAATGACAAACAACACAATAAATGAAATTAAAAATTCTCTAGAAGGAATCAATAGCAGAAAAACTGAGGAAGAAGAATGGATAAGTGACCTGGAAGATAAAATAGTGGAAATAACTCCCGCAGAGCAGAATAAAGAAAAAAGAATGGAAAGAATTGAGGACAATCTCAGATACCACTGGGACAACATTAAATGCACCAACATTCGAATTATAGGAGACCCAGAAGAAGAAGAGAAAGAAAAAGGGACTGAGAAAATATTTGAAGAGATTATAGTTGAAAACTTCCCTAATATGGAAAGGGAAATAGTCAATCAAGCCCAGGAAGTGCACACAGTCCCATACAGGATAAATCCAAGGAGAAACATGCTAAGACACATATTAATCAAACTATCAAAAGTTAAATACAAAGAAAAAATATTAAAAGCAGCAAGGGAAAAGCAACAATTACCATTCAAGGGAATCCCAATAAGGTTAACAGCTAATTTTTCAGCAGAAACTCTGCAAGCCACAAGGGAATGGCAGGACATATTTAAAGTGATGAAAGGGAAAAACCTACAACCAAGATTACTCTACCCAGAAAGATCTCATTCAGATTTGACAGAGAAATTAAAACCTTTACACAGAAGCAAAAGTTAAGAGAATTCAGCACCACCAAACCACATCTACAACAAATGCCAGAGGACATCTCTAGGCAGGAAACACAAGAGAAGAAAAAGACTTAGAATAACAAACCCAAAACAATTAAGAAAATGGTAATAGGAACATACATATTGATAACTACCTTAAATGTAAAGGGATTAAATGCTCCAACCAAAAGACACAGATGGGCTGAATGGATACAAAAACAAGACCCACACTTAAGCTGTCTACAAAGGACCCACTTCAGACCTAGGGACACATACAGAGTGAAAGTGAGGGGATGGAAAAAGATATTCCATGCAAATGAAAATCAAAAGAAAGCTACAGCAGCAATTCTCATAACAGACAAAATAGACTTTAAAATAAAGACTATTGCAAGAGACAAAGAAGGACACTACATAATGATCAAGGTATCCATCCAAGGAGATGATATAACAATTATAAATATTGGGCTTCCCTGATGGCGCAGTGGTTGAGAGTCCGCCTGCCGATGCAGGGGACACGGGTTCGTGCCCCGGTCCGGGAGGATCCCACATGCCGCGGAGCGGCTGGGCCCGTGACCCATGGCCGCTGGGCCTGCGCGTCCGGAGCCTGTGCTCCGCAATGGGAGAGGCCGCAACAGTGAGAGGCCCGCGTACCACACACACACAAAAAAAAAATTTATGCAGCCAACATAGGAACACCTCAATACATAAGGTAAATGCTAACAGCCATAAAAGGGGAAATTGACAGTAACACAATCATAGTAGGGGACTTTGACACTCCACTTTCACCAATGGACAGAACATCCAAAATGAAAATAAATAAGGAAACACAAGCGTTAAATGATACATTAAACAACATGGACTTAATTGATATTTATAGGACATTCCATGCAAAAACAGCAGATTATACTTTCTTCTCAAGTGCTCATGGAACATTCTTCAGGATGGATCATATCTTTGGTTACAAATCAAGCCTTGGTAAATTTAAGAAAACTGAAATTGAATCAAGTATCTTTTCCAACCACAACGCTATGAGAATAGATATCAATTACAGGAAAAAAACTGTAAGAAATACAAACACATGGAAGCTAAACAATACACTACTAAATAGCCAACAGATCACTGAAGAAATCAAAACATACCTAGAAATAAATGACAATGAAAACACGACGACCCAAAACCTATGGGATGCAGCAAGAGCAGTTCTAAGAGGGAAGTTTGTTTTTGTTTTTGTTTCTTTGCGGTACGCGGGCCTCTCACTGTTGTGGCCTCTCCCGTTGCGGAGCACAGGCTCTGGATGTGCAGGCTCAGCGGCCATGGCTCATGGGCCCAGCCGCTCCGTGGCACGTGGGATCCTCCCAGACCGGGGCACGAACCCATGTCCCCTGCATCGGCAGGCAGACTCTCAACCACCGCGCCACCAGGGAAGCCCCTAAAAGGGAAGTTTATAGCAATATAATCCTCAAGAAACATCTCAAATAAACAACCTAACCTTACACCTAAAGCAATTAGAGAAAGAAGGACCAAAAAAACCCAAAGTTAGCAGAAGGAAAGAAATCAAAAAGATCAGATCAGAAATAAATGATAAAGAAATGAAGGAAACGAGAGCAAAGATCAATAAAACTAAAAGCTGGTTCTTTGAGAAGATAAACAAGATTGATAAACCATTAGCCAGACTCATCAAGAAAAAAAGGGAGAAGACTCAAATCAACAGAATTAGAAATGTAAAAGGAAGAGTAACAACTGACACTGCAAAAATACAGAGGATCATGAGAGACTACCACAAGCAACTATATGCCAATAAAATGGACAACTTGGAAGAAATGGACAAATTCTTAGAAAGGCACAACCTTCCAAGACTGAGCCAGGAAGAAATACAAAATATAAACAGACCAATCACAAGCACCGAAATTGAAAGTGTGATTAAAAATCTTCCAACAAACAAAAGCCCAGGACCAGATGGCTCAACAGGCGAATTTTTTCAAACATTTAGAGAAGAGCAAACACCTATCCGTCGCAAACTCCTCCAAAATACAGCAGAGTGACAATACTCCCAAACTCATTCGACAAGGCCACCATTACCCTGATACCAAAACCAGACAAAGATGCCACACACACAAAAAAAACTACAGGCCAATAACACTGATGAACATAAATGCAGAAATCCTCAACAAAATACTAGCAAACAGAACTCAACAGCACATTAAAAGGATCATACACCATGATCAAGTGGGGTTTATCCCAGGAATGCAAGGATTCTTCAATAT
The DNA here is from genome assembly GCF_008692025.1 of Phocoena sinus. Lineage (NCBI taxonomy): Eukaryota > Metazoa > Chordata > Mammalia > Artiodactyla > Phocoenidae > Phocoena > Phocoena sinus. The sequence continues at coordinate 17,598,706 of NC_045776.1, forward strand.
ACACAAATCAATCAATGTGATAAACCATATTAACAAATTGAAGCGGAAAAACCATACAATCATCTCAGTAGATGCAGAAAAAGCTTTTGACAAAATTCAAAACCCATTTATGATAAAAACTGTCCAGAAAGTAGGCATAGAGGGAACTTACCTCAACATATTAAAGGCCATATATGACAAACCCACAGCCAACATCGTTCTCAATGGTGAAGAACTGAAACCATTTCCTCTAAGATCAGGAAGAAGACAAGGTTGCTCACTCTCACCACTATTACTATTCAACATAGCTTTGGAAGTTTTTGCCACAGCAATCAGAGAAGAAAAAGAAATAAAAGGAATCAAAATTGGAGAAGAAGTAGTAAAACTGTCACTGTTTGCAGATGACATGATACTCTACATAGAGAATCCTAAAGATGCTACCAGAAAACTACTAGAGCTCATCAATAAATCTGGTAAAGTAGCAGGGTACAAAATTAATGCACAGAAACCTCTTGCATTCCTATACACTAATGATGAAAAATCTGAAAGAGAAATTAAGGAAACACTCCCATTTACCACTGCAACAAAAAGAATAAAATACCTAGGAATAAACCTACCTAAGGAGACAAAAGACCTGCATGAGGAAAACTGTAAGACACTGATGAAAGAAAGTAAATATGATACAAACAGATGGAGAGATATACCATGTTCTTGGGTTGGAAGGATCAACGTTGTGAAAATGACTGTACTACCCAATGCAAGGTACAGATTCAGTGCAATCCCTGTCAAACTACCAATGTCATTTTTCACAGAACTAGAACCAAAAAATTCACAATTTGTATGGAAACACAAAAGACCCCGAATAGCCATAGCAATCTTAAGAAAGAAAAATGAAGCTGGAAGAATCAGGCTCCCAGACTTCAGACTACACTACAAAGCTACAGTAATCAAGACAGTATGATACTGGCACAAAAACAGAAATATAGATCAATGTAACAGGATAGAAAGCCCGGAGACAAACCCACACACCTATGGTCACCTTATCTTTGATAAAGGAGGCAAGAAAATATAATTGAGAAAAGATAGCCTCTTCAATAAGCGGTGCTGGGAAAACTGGACAGCTACATGTAAAAGAATGAAATTACAACACTCCCTAACACTATACACAAAAATAAACTCAAAATGGATTAAAGATCTAAATGTAAGGCCAGACGCTGTAAAACTCTTAGAGGAAAGCATAGGCAGAACACTCCATGACATAAATCACAGCAAGATCCTTTTTTGAGCCACCTCCTAGAGAAATGGAAATAAAAACAAAAATAAAGAAATGGAACCTAATGAAGCTGATCAACTTTTTTATAAAGTAGAAACTAACACACCATTGTAAGGCAATTATACTCCAATAGATGTTAAAAACAAGAAAAGAAAGCTTTTGCACAGCAAATGAAACCATAAACAAGACGAAAAGACAACCCTCAAAATGGGAGAAAATATTTGCAAATGAAGCAACAGACAAAGGATTAATCTCCAAAATATACAAGCAGCTCATGCAGCTCAAAACCAAAAAACAAACAACCCAATCTAAAAACAGGCAGAAGACCTAGACATTTCTCCAAAGAAGATATACAGATTGCTAACAAACGCAGGAAAGGATGCTCAACATCACTAATCATTAGAGAAATGCAAATATAAACTGCAATGAGGTATCACCTCACACTGGTAAGAATGGTCATTATCAAAAAATCTACGAGCAATAAACGCTGGAGACAGTGTGGAGAAAAGAGAACCCTCTTGCACTGTTGGTGGGAATGTAAACTGATACAGCCACTATGGAGAACAGTATGGAGTTTCCTCAAAAAAACTAAAAACAGAACTGACATACGAGCCAGCAATCCCACTACTGGGCATATACCCTGAGAAAACCATAATTTAAAAAGTGTCATGCACCACAATGTTCATTGCAGCTCTACTTACAATAGGCAGGACATGGAAGCAACCTAAGTGTCCATCGACAGATGAATGGATAAAGATGTGGCACATATATACAATGGAATATTACTCAGCCACAAAAAGAAACGAAATTGTTATTTGTAGCAAGGTGGATGGACCTAGAGACTGTCATACAGAGTGAAGTAAGTGAGAAAGAGAAAAACAAACACCGTATGCTAACACATATATATGGAATCTAAAAAAAAAAAATGGTTCTGAAGAACCTAGGGGCAGGACAGGAATAAAGACGCAGACGTAGAGGATGCCCTTGAGGACATGGGGAGGGGGAAGGGTAAGCTGGTACCAAGTGAGAGAGTGGCATGGACATATATACACTACCAACTGTAAAACAGATAGCTAGTGGGAAGCAGCCACATAGCACAGGGAGATCAGCTCGGTGCTTTGTGTCCATCTAGAGGAGTGGCATAGGGAGGGTGGGAGGGAGATGCAAGAGGGAGGAGATATGGGGATGTATGTATATGTATAGCTGATTCACTTTGTTATACAGCAGAAAGTAACACACCATTGTAAAGCAATTATACTCCAATAAACATGTTAAAATAATAAAAATAAAAAAGAGAAGCAGTAGAGAGGATGCGCAATATTCCCTTTTAACCAACTAGAGACAAAAGTCCTCTGGTTTGTTTAAAAGCCCAATAAAAAGCTACAGCTTTCCTGGATCAAGAAGAAAAAAAAAAAAAAGATAACTAATACTATCCTCTTGTTACTTGAGTGAATATTAAAATGCAGTAAATTTCTAAGATGGACCCTAAAACAGATAGCAATTGTTCTTACTAGAAAGGGTGTGCCTAAGGTGCTTTCTTATACAACACACTCAATGAACTGACAGATTATAAGTAACTTCTAATTCAGACTCTCTCATCAGCTGAAGGACCAGCTGGCTAGAAAGAGCCTAAAAATATTCCTGTGCCATTTCAGGGTTACTTACACATATGTGACCATATGTTTGTATGAGAACCAATATCAGTTTCCCAACGTTTGTGGTAAGAAAAATAACCATTTTTGAATAATCATCATGTCCCAGGCACTATACTAGGTATGTTACACAAATTAGGTGGTATGACATAATAGAAAGAGTCCACGCTTTGGCATTACAAGATCAAGTTTGAATCCTAGCCTTTCTGCATACAAGCTGAGTGAACTTTAACATACTTGACCCTCTCTGAGGTTGAGTTTCCTCAACTCTAAAACGTAGAAAACATATATATCTGATGAATTTGTTAGGATTAAAGAGAAAAGATAAGGCATCTAGTTTATAATACGAGAGATATAACAAATAGTAACAATGATTATGTTATCAACAAAACAGAAAACAGTATCCTATATTTGGAGGTGTTAAAAACACTTCACGAATTAACAAAAAGATTATTGGCAAAATCAAGTTCTAGTTAAATCTTTAAAAGTAATAAGCTGGACTTAGTTTAAGTGTAAATAAAGTTTTGTTTCCTTTTCCCCAAATCCAAAAAGCAACATTCTGCTTATAATTCTAAGAGGTTCAAGATGGTGTTGTTTTGCCAACACAAGTAGAGTCTCAAAACAAACACATTATAGAGACACGCCGTGATGCAGTCAGACACAATATATTTTTATTCAGCAACTCAAAATACCAGAATGAAGACAAAAATTCCTTTTCTGCCCTGTTTGAGAATGAACTAGGTTTTCCTGTTACCATTACATGGCCGGACTTCACACTCATAAAAACCTGTGACCTTGGGCACATCGGGAAGTCAAGTCACGAAGTCCAACTGTTGAGGTACCTGTCTGGTTACTACCTGGAGTCAGAAATTATGACAGCAGCCATAAAACACGGCTTCCCTGTGAAGGAGACTGGCAATAAGAGGAACTAAAGCCATGGCCTAGGCCCCTCCTAGAGCACTGATTTAAACATTTTTACTCTCGTTTTTTTACATCTCTCTTTCTTTGATACCTCTTGATCTTTTTTTTTGCGGTATGTGGGCCTCTCACTGTTGTGGCCTCTCCCACTGCGGAGCACAGGCTCTGGATGCACAGGCTCAGTGGCCATGGCTCACGGGCCCAGCCGCTCTGCGGCATGTGGGATTCTCCCAGACCGGGGCACAAACCCATGTCCCCTGCATCAGTAGGCGGACTCCCAACCACTGCGACACCAGGGAAGCCCACCTCTTGATCATTTTGATTCACTCATTATTTTCTATTATTCTCCATTACTCTTCCATTTTAGAATTCATCATTTATCTGGAGAAACCCCCTAACTCACTGTCACAAATGACTCTCTTTTCACAATCTCTCCATTTTGCCCCTTGTCTCTGTCTCAGGATAATCCCCTTCCCGCTCGTCTCCATGCCCTAGCAGACATGGTACACAGCTTCTTTCTTTGCCATTATGAATCCTTTTGGTATCCTTTTCCATATGCTCACCTCACCGTATAAAACTCCACCTAGACAAAACCAGGTATACCCAATCGTATGTCATAAATAGTTTGTCAGCCTCAAAAGGTAAGTGGCTAATTACCAAAGCTTTCTGCTTTATACTGTTATTTTCTTCTCTAATGAGACTTTCAGGTACAGAAGAATCTAGATTATTAATTTTTGACTAATGCAGAATTTGTCAATACGACTAAATGTTAGACAATATTAAAGAAATAATATTAATAATTTTGAATGACTACATTACAGTTGAGTCATTGTCAATAAGAGATACATATAAAAGTATTAATGATAAAATTATATCTGGAGTTTGCATTAAAATAATCCAGTGGAAGGGAAAACAGATGAAATAAAACTGACTCTATGTTGACAATTGCTGAAGTAGGAAATCAGTAAAGGAATGTTCATTAAATAATTCTCTCTAATTTTGTGTACACTTGAAAATTTCCATAATAAAAATAATTTATGTTGAATTAAACTGGGTCTCATTGTGTTTAGCTTTGTTAAATAAGCATAGAATACAAACAAAGTGGGCAACGGTCCATGAGTTGAGGTTTTCATGTGAGTAAATGTATGCCAGTTACAGAGAAAACCTATAACCTTCAAAACAAGCATATATACAGTCTCTGCTTGAAGTAATAGAAGTCTTGCTTTAAAATATTTCACTTTTATATATTTCTAGCTTTTACATTTAACCCTGGTATCTCACTATAAAATAACAAAAAAACTGAAGCTAATGGCATAAAACCATTCAGTGATGTTTATGGTTAACATATTCTACATATGGAATATGTAAATCATTTGATGTCATATTTGGCTTAAGTTCCTTCAACTGGAGACTACATAGACATCACTCAGTTCTAATTGCAATCCATGAGAATCTCTGTGCCTGACTTTTAAAACACAGCCTGTGTCTCACCTTTTTCCAGTTTTGAGTGCATGCACCGAAACTGAAATTACTGCCAAGTACTTTAATCAGTGAAAAAAAATGTGGGGGGATACTTTCTGCTATAGGGACAGCTTTGATGTCCACAATGCTGGGTGTGCCCTGGGGCTGAAATTAAATAAATATAAAATATATAAATTCAGAAGCAGGTAAAAATTTAGTCATTAACATTCACATGACCAAAATTCAGATGCCCGCAAATGTCAAGGGAAAACCATTCTAACTTCCTCTTGTCATTTAATCATCCAAAGGTGGTAGGTCCAGTTTGGCATAACAAGTCTATACTGTTCAATAAACAGCAGAGAACCTAGACATAACATTCTCTGAGCAGTATATCCCTACTTTAGATTAAAATGCCTGAGAACTTAAATAAGAATCAAAGAATGTGCTTCCATGTATAAAGAAGTAAAAGGCAAACAAAATAAAGCTATAGTGATACAGAAATTTCAGCTTATACGCCCATGCTGAGCGCTTGCTGAGCTCCTTAAAATTAATTCAGGCAAACCCAGATGTTCTTTTTGATGATGTTCGTCATCATCATTATCACATGGCTTTTTGGAATATCCTTATTTTTGTTTATAGTGCTGGTTATTGAGACACAAGTGCTTAAATCTCTCTCTCAGAATTTTGCCCGAAGAGAAATTTACATTGATACATTCTTCATTTTACATTGATATCCAGACATATCAGTCATGCAACAGTTAGTATGTCAGCTCTTTCTACTCGTTTTTTCACATAATAGTATGTCTTTCAATTCTTAAATCAAATGGTTCACTTTAAAATGGTTAACTTTACGTTATGTGAGTTTCTTCTCAATAAATCAAAATCTTTCAATATCTAAACCGAATCCCCAAGCTTTTTTCACTTACTTTTCCCATGTTTTTTTCTTAAGTCCACTAGTAATGATTTGATAAAAGTGGCATTTTTAATATACTAATCAAAATTAGAGGTTATAAAACTTGTTTGAATTTTCACAATAGCAAATTGTTAAACAGATTCAGCTTGTGGCATTTTTACTTAAATTTGTTGGTGATTACAGCTGATGAGAAACATTAATAAATCCAATAACATTTTTCTACACGGCCATTTTGAAATGTCAGCCATTGCTGATGGATAGACTTCTTTTCTGACTGGTCACAGTGACTCACAAGATGGTCACAATGACTAGTTTTGAGATCTCTTTACAGGTCCTATCCATAAAAAGCTTGATGCAAAGAGTTACTAGTGTTGTGTTATACGTCTTCACCAAAGAAGGAGCCAACTATATCAGTGGCAATAGCTACATTTGTTTTTAAAATGCAGACGATAGAAGTGTGGGCCTCTTTTAGATTAGCACCCCCAAATTAAAGTGCATCTTAACTGCACTGACATCTGTCATTCAAACAGATGTCAACTCATAAACCTGACAAAGGACAAGTAGCTTATGCAGGTTTGTTGTGTGACGGGTGTTCATCACTCACAGCTCTGAGCAGTCGCCTTTGACTATAAAACACCTAGTGATTTTCCTGTAAGCTGTAAAAATCCACAAAAGAATTAACACACAAATAAAAATGAAATAATCCTATTAAAATTCTAATTAAAAGTCTCAGGAAAATAGTATTAATTTATATAATTTAAAGATATATGTTGGTATAAAAATTCCCATTGACAAATGGGTTAAACCATCTTCTTAGAAGTTCTATTTGAAAGGCTTCTTCCAAAGAAATGAAAATTATTACAAAGTGTAAATCATCTAAAACAAAGTCATCCTTTCTGTTCACACTATCTTCTTTTACTTATAATTTGATGAGAAAAAGATTAAGAGAGATCCAAGAACGAATTAATATATTCATATTTAGCATTTGAAGAGGTTAAGTAAGTCTATTTCAGATTTCAAAAAAAGTACATACTTATGTGGTTGTTTTTTATACAATCGCCCTTGCTGGATATGGTGGATGGTTTCTCAGGGAGGAATTAAACGCAAATTAAAAGCTCCTTTGATCTCTGTATAACTGGCCGGTGAGGGAATCACATCCTGAAATCTGTGCTGACAGGATGTGCCCTAACCTCTGAAATGAGGCCCAGCAGGATCCTGTCCAGGAGCTGACTCATGTGGCACCAGCACTGGCCCCAAGAGTGGGCTAGGGGCTAGCTGGCTGGGAGTGGCGGATGGTTTCATTTGTTCTATATTTTCACTCTTCACCAAAATTTAGGGGAACCCTGGCCACAGATGAGAGGAAAGTACTGTTACTGCACCGATTGCTTTTACTTCAAAGAGAACCAACTCCAGTTGGAAGAGAATAAGGAAAACTCTGTTAAGTTTGGCTTTGACTACTTTGTATACGCTGACCACACGATGCTCTCTATTAGTCTTCACATTTTCTTTTAAATTAAAATCATGAAGTTTTAAAAAATATCTTTTCAGAAATTATTCTCAGAAAGTATATGTTTATAAATATGTAAGGTCCTTTACATATTTCATGAATTATATGCATTCAATTGCAAATATCTAAAGTTCAAACAATCAAAATATTAATACCAGAGGGCCCTGGATTCTTATTTTTCTATCACAATATAGTACATAAATAATCTTATATGTACCTGATTTACTATACCCTTTTGCTAATTTTAAAACCTAGTAACACAAGATCTAAGTTTTAAATCAAACAAATCAAGCATTTACACATTCTTATGAATATTGCATCAATAAGTATTTGTTAAGAACTTCACAGCACATGCAAAGTCAGAAATAGAAAGTTTTACATATTACTGAGATATACGTGACTTCCTGATAGCCATGGCCAGAGGGTTATATCTACTCCGTCACGTGACAATCATCCAGTCAATAAGGACCAAGGTGACCCCTGAAAATCCTGAGGATGATTACTGCTGCTAGTTGCTAATTAAAAACTACGTATCTCCAATGACACTACAACTGAATGCACTTCAAGGATGATTTAAAACCCCTTTGAATGCTTGTAGGTCAGACTCAATACCACACATTTAAAACTCATTATCTTAAACCTATGCTGTCCATAAATACAACGTATCCTGAGTTCATCAAGGCATCTGAAGAAATCTCTTGGGAGTATTATTATGAACAAGATAGAGAAATCTGAATCGGGTGACATGGCAAGAGGGTTGGTTTGTATTGAGTTGAAAAACCAAACCTATGTAGTCACGTGAGGGCTGGTAACTAGGTTGAGCAGCTCTCTAACCACGTGCTGCAGGAATCTTGTTGAGGCCTGGTCCACAATTAACTAGTTAGCATATGAAAATGTAGAAGGCTTGTTCATCACCTTCATGGAGGACACGGAGCTGGAGGTATAACTAATCCACTAAACAGCAGAGAAAGGATTCCTAGTCTGGATGATGGGCTGAAGCCAACAAGAAAGAAATCAAAAAAGATAAATATCAAGTCCTGTTTCTAAATTGGGAAGACTTGAATTAACAGCCCTTCATGTAAAAATGGAGCTTAGGTGATTTCATATTTAGTAGCAGTCAAAAATGTGGGATGCCATCTAAAGAAAACCAATTTAATTTCAGAATTATAGAATCCAGGTAAGGGAAAGAAAAAGTCCCATAAAACTTGGACTGGTCTGCTCGTGGTAGCACGGTCAGTTCTGCATGTTAAGTTCTGAGGAATGTCACTGACAAATGGAGTAGGTATAGAAAACTGGAAGAGGTAAAGGTCTAGAAGTTAGGTCATAGGAAAAACTGTTGAAGAACAAAGAGGACATGGGAGGAGAAATTCTCTCTCTCTCTCTCTCTCTCTCTCTCTCTCCCCCTCTCTGTCTCTTCCTCTGTCTCTCCCTCTCTCACACACACACACAAACAAACAACAAACAAAATACGGAAGGAATGACAGTGCAAGCAGCGAACCCCGCAACTGGATAAGTGTGTGTGGTGGGAGTACCCTAAAGGTAACCCCCAATGAGTTACGCCCTTGTGAAGGCAGAGATCTGGGACTTTCTTCTAACCAACACAATATAGCAAAGTAATGGGATGCCACGCCCATAATTAGGTCACATGGTACAGCACTCTCATAATTAGGTTACAATAAGCATGCACTAGAGAGACTCCCCTGCTGACTTTGAAGAAGCAAGCTGCTCTGATGGGAAATGCCCATGGAGGGGGCCACGTGGCATGGAACCGTGTACGGCAGGGAGCTGAGGACCTCAGTCCTACAACTGCGAGGAACTGAATTCTGCCAATAGGCATGTTAAATTGGAAGACCAGACCTAACTCAGACAAGACCTAACTCTGGCCAAGACCCTGACTGCAGCTTTGTGAGACCACAGCAGAGGACACAACTAAGCCATGCCTGGACTCCCTGACCCTCGGAAACTGTGAGATTATTTTAAAATGCAATATTTGTGGTAGTTTATTATGCAGCAGTAGAATAGTATTATAGTGTGCCATTAGAGGCTGGATAACCTGTAAGTTCAGTGATGAGGAATTCCTTGCACTAGGTAAAAGACTGGTCTAGAATCTGGCTACTGGATTACGAATTAGGTCTTTCCAACTCCATGATAATATAGCAGAAATGGGGGGGAGGGGACTTTTGTATGGCACATGAATGACACTAATATTCTCTACACTAAATTCATAATAAAGCACTTATACAGCGACATAAATCATTTTGCTTCAATTGACATTTGTAAATGTAAGCATTCATCCTGCTGGGATGCTCTGTTTTATTGGAATATTAGGTAACAATTAGCTTATTTTAATTGTAAACCTAAAGGATTTTAAATAAGCAGAACATTTTAAATAAACTTAAATACCACTCTAAGAAAAGTGACTTAGAGTGTTAAATTTAGTTCGTTGTTACCTTTCAACATTCGGCCTCCCCTGTAGCATCATCTCTTGTCAGTCCTGGTCCCGCCCCATCCCATACACATACACAGTGAACCACTTACACTTCCCCCAAAATGCTGCACCACTTCTGCCTCTCAGCCTCGCAAACCTTGACTCCAGCTTGGAAAGCCTTTCCCTATCCCCTTTCTACCTGGCTAATTCCTTCAAGTGCAAAGATGTTCAACTAGTATGTCATAAATCCCTCACAGGGACTCTCCCAGGCCTGGCTGGCTACACTGAGGACCATGTTTCTGCAGGGGCAGACATCTGCCAGATACACCACTGTGCTACCAAGAGTAAATGCCACTTTCTGCACATTAAACAGTAAAAAGTACACTGGGACATCAAGCCAGGTCCTCTAAAAGATTGTCTGTTTGCTACAATGGGCAGCAATTTCCACATAAATATATATGAGTGAGTCAGACACATACCTTAGTATCACAAGTATAACAGGTGCAGGGGGCTGTATCCAGAGATGATTTAGAGGTAGCATGGGAGCACTGACTGCTACTACTGATGTGTTTATTTGCTATCCTGCTGAATCTTGGGCTGCACTGCTGAGATTTGCTTTATAGACTGTTTCCTATTTTTCAGAAGTTCTCTTCCCTAATCCCTAAGTCATTTGGTAAATTCGTCATGAGAGAATAATGAGTAAGGCATTAGCAATGATACTTGTGTAAGTAATGACAGTACCAAGTGATATCAAGCCAAATTCTAAAAAATCCAAATTCATCATGAGAAGTAGCTTTCCATGAACAGAAGAGCCCATTCCATTGTCCACTATATGCCGTGAAAGCCCACAGAAGAGTATAAAAGTCATTTTACGATGAAGAGTATACATCTTACACCAAAGCAGACAAATTATTTTAGGTGATGGATAGTAACAAAATCAACACAACTGAAACACTGTGAGAAAAGTCAGGTGTGTGGGAAGGCTCAGGACACCTTGTACTGGTTCTCACATCTTCTTCTAAGTGCTCCTAAATCATATTTTTAAATCCACTGAAAATTTTTGGTATAGTTGAACAGTACACTAACCAATTCAGAGTTTCTTAGATCCAATTTACCCTCATTTTAAAAAATAAAGACTTTTGTTTGTAGATTTTTATTTTCATTCTTCACATTTTCATTTTCAAAATCAACCAACCATCCTGTCTTCACTGCAGCAAGTTCTCATGACCCTTGGACGCTGTTCATTAGATCACGAAAAGGAACTGACTTAAAAAAATCTACGTGCCCTTGACTCTTCTCCTTACATCAGCTGAGCTTTCTGAATGTCTCTCCCCGCTCTCTTTCCATCTTATACTAGCTCACACCACAGTGTCTCTGTCTCTGTCTCTGTCTCTGTCTCTCTCTCTCTCTCTCTCTCTCTCTCTCTCTCTCCCCCTCTCTCTCTCTCCCTCTCGTCTTCCCCTTCTTTGGAACACAGCTGGGAAAAAAGGATGGAAAGGGGGGTGGGCAGAAACACACACTGGTTGTTTCCAGCTCATTCTGGCTTAGACTTGATGACATTATTTCATGTCACTTTTCACTATTACCTTTGGTTATGTGCTCCCTTGTCCTAGTTTTTAAACTTTTTATTTTTACTTTTAAATGTAGTCTTTATTTCATGAAACTCTACCTGTTTAAAGAGTCAAACAGTTCCACAAGTTAGTATAAAAAAGCAACAGCCCCTCAATCCCATCCCCATTTTCCACTCTGCCAAAACCACCACTTTGGGCTCTTCTAGAAAAGCCCGTGTTGCTACTTCTAATTTTTCAGTGTTAGGCTTATCTTATCTTTAGGCTTATGATTCCCCATTACAGTCAATGAAAACTAGGTTCTCCTTCACATATTACTTACATGTGTCTCATTCATTCACACACACCCCCATATTCACTCTCACACGCACACAGATTCACTCACGCACACACCACATTCACACACAATCTGTCTTCTGCCTTCTTCCTCTGCCTCCCAATTTATCATATCATAATTCTTATTAAAACTATGATATCATCATCAATGCTTACATTTTCATGAAGATGTGCATGCTACTCACAGCTTAACCATGTGGCTGGTCGATCATGATAACTTTTTCAGTACTACTTTTTTTTTCTTCCGTGCAGTTAATAATTATCTTTTGTTGCTGTTCTTAACTTGGTTTTCTATATCTTTCAATAATTTACCTCCAAAATCTCACCCAGTTGTACAAATCTGGAATATAGGGAAACAGCCTAGGGAGGAGAAATCAAGCCAGGCTGGGAAGTAAAACGTGAGCTTGCCAAATATCTAGGACATACCTTTTAAAAGCCTCAGCTAAAGTGTAAGCATCCTCTGCGAGTATGACAGCTGCATTAAATGTTTCTCCTTTTTCTTTCTTGGCAAGACTATTAATGACAGTATGTGAAGATTTCCTTTTATCCTTTACGTTTTATCACCTTTTTAAAAATTTTTATTGGAGTATAGTTGATTTACAATGTTGTGTTAGTTTTATCATCTTTTAAATATGCTTTCCTAAGTCTAGCAGTGACTCTCAGCTCCATGGCTGCATCAGATTCCTCAGAAAGCTTTTCAGCATCACTGTCTCTCTCCCATCTCTCACTGATCACCACTGGTCAAACATGGGTTTGAATATGCAAATGAACTCTCCCTTAGCTACCTTAAGTATCTTCTACAGCTGTCATTATTTCTATTTTATAAATGATTCACTCTTCTCAGTCAGATTCAACTCAGACAACAAATGTGGTAAAAGAAGCCATATAAAAGTGTTTAAGAAAATATAATAATTCATCTATATTTCATGAGCCAGCTTTTAGGGATTTCTAAAAATATGCACACAAATTTGGATGCAGCTTATTTCTTTATCTATAAAGCGTAAATTTATCTAGTAATTTTATATCCCTGGGAGTGATGATCAAACTACCTAGAAAAAAACATCATCAAGTCATCAGGAAGAACTAATTTATAAATGAGTTATGTTAGTTACAAACCATTTATTCTATTTATTAAAGCAAATCACTTAAGGATGATGGTGGTAATGGGGGGAGAAGGAAGGGAGGGGGCATATAATATTTCTCGAGCACTTATTATGTGCCAATTGTTATGCTAAGAAGATTACATGCATCATCGCATTTAATCCTCTAACAATCTCACTACCCTCAGATTTCAGGTGAGGAAATTGAGGCTTGGTATGGTCATGTAACTTGCACAAGGCCACACAGTGAGTAAGCAGGGAAGCTGAAATGTGAACACAGAGAATGAGCTATCAGGGCCTATGCTGTAACTATATTTATTCTAAAAATATTCTAATTACATATTTACTACTGCAGACCAGCTTTTCATTCAGCTGATTTCACTTTGTTTTTCTGTTTCCATGAAATCTATGGATTCACTCTTAGACATACATATGAAATGTAAGTTTTGCCTCACAGTAACAGGACTTTATTATACCTTCATGAAAACAGTTCTTCAGGTAAAAATTTCCCAACAAAACAATAAACACAACCAGTCATCAGTTGCCCTCTGAAGCATAAACTCCACCCTACACTCAACAACTAGTAAGTACTCAATACCTAGAAGGTGATCAAAACTAACTGTTGAATGAAAAGAAAAACCATGGGAGTAGAATTAAGCACATTGGGCATGAAGCCGATACACACCATCAACATCATAAATCCCTTTAATAATAAGCCCTGCTTTAAAGTAACACATAGCACAGGATGTAGAATCTGCCACATTCCACATGAACACACCTGACCTGACAGTAGACCCTCCATCCTGGACGGTACTGCCCGGCCATCAGCTCCAGCCTGGCCACTCTTCTCAGCCCTCCACAGAGCCTTCATTTCAAACCAAGTTCTAAACGAACAGCTTTAGCTCAAAAGTTTTTCTTCCCGTGTCTCTCCACCTCTGTCACAAATGCAGGCTTACCTCAAATGCAATTCCTACCCTTACCTAATCCCCAGTGCTCTGAATTCTCCGACCTAAAGTCTGTCCTCGGTACATGTATGTCATACGTGTGTGTGTGTGTAGAGCTACGTGTGAATATATAGCCTCTCTGTAAAATTTCACCTTCAGCTTCTCAACTAGGATGCTTGCTCTGTTATATCCTCCCCAGAATGTGCTGATAGAAAAATACAAGGTGCATATTAATGTTTTGTTGAATCAAATTGGATGTTCCTCACACTTCTTTCAGGGGATGCCAACGACACTGAAAAAAATATGTATATACAAAAAGGGCAAAGAGAGAGTAGCTAATTCAGTTTCTCTGAATCCTTTTAAATTAGGTTTACTTCATTTAATTCATGCATTTTTATTTAGGATATACCATAATCCCACCCCCACCCTCCCCAAAAAAAGAGTAAATATTCTCACTTGATTTTATCCTACCTGTGAGGGAAGGCTCCTCTTTCTAGTGTATTACATCATGTGGAGAAAATACATTCAGATTTATGACTGTCTTCACCTCAAATAGTAAATACTAACTTCCACTTATGATTTAAAATTTCGAATTAAGAATAAAGGCCTTTATGCATGACAATTAATTTTAATCCAAGAAATCATGGGAAAATTCAAGGATAGTAGTCACTTTATCTCTTTGCATACTAAAAGTGACTAGAAAGTATCAGGAAGAAGGACTCTTCAAAATTCCACATCCGTTTTAAAACCTGTTTTTCCCCTTTAACATGGCTTGCACGTAAAAGTAATCATTCACAAGTATGACATAAAGTCTGTGAATTATGAGACGTTGCTGTCATTACTTTTGTGAATTACAACTTTTGGTCATACGGGTTTGATATCAATTATAAGGGCAATTCACGTAATATACAGATATATAATAGTGTGCCACCATCTAATGAAATTCATTCTTATCCGTGAGGTATTATTACACAGCTCACAAAAGGCCAAATTTTAAGTTCATCCTGAAGGTTATTCACTCCCATGGAGGGCTTTTATTTTTTAACAGCTACAACATTCTTATCCAACTAAATATTTCTTCTTTGTTCCTATTGAGTCTAAGTTTATCAAAAAATATATACACTATTAAATCCAAAAACCAAACCTTAAGCCTTTATGATCTAATATTGTGTACATGTTAGTGTAACTATGTATGTGGTTTTATACAAACATAAAATAATCCTAATTTTATCTAGAAAATATGTAAAATTATCTTCCTGTACTAATTATCCATGTTTATTTTTTAAGAAAACAGCATGTCTTTTCTACACATTTTGAATATTTCCTTGTACTATGTTAAAAATTAAACTATATTAAAAATTAAAATAGAACTCTCTATATTACACAAAGAGAAAACAACATGCCATAATGAATATATTTGTTTCTTTTTGTTCTTATATGATTTTTTAAATGATCTGGTTTTGATAATTACTTCCATTTAAGAGCACAAGCTCTAGAGGCAGATGGCCTGGATTCAAATCCTGACTCTGCCATTTCCTATCTGTGGCCTTTATGTGGAAAGTTACTCTATGCCTCATTTCCCTCTCTTGTAAAACAGGAGCAATAATGAGGACAATTACAGTGAGCTGTGAGGATTAAAAAGAGCCTAGCCTGATACTTATTAGGTACTTAGTAAATACTAATGAGCTGTTGTGATAGCTATTAAGTTCCTGCTTTTTAAATATGTTATTTTAGAACAGTTTTCTAAGATGGTATCAATTACTGTTTACCTGACCAACCCCTTGCCTAAGTATTATATGCAGTCAATACACACACATTAAAAAAAATAAAAGTGCTATTATTAGAAAATATCATTATAAAAGATTTGGTGCCAATATAACAGCTATCTGAAGTAATGTATGTTATAGCACTTCCGATTCTTTATGATATTTAATTCATTTAAATGAATTAAATGACCAAGACCTTCTTGGTCAAAATACATTGATATTAAGCAGATTTTTCCATCTATAAGAGTCTAAAAATAGTTTTAAAGTGAAACTGAAGATTCTAATGGTATTTATTAGCCATGTTTTTGTCCTTGTTCTTGCCTCTTTTCCTTTTGTGCTTTTCTGCAGGCCAGTAGCCCCAGGCCAAGCTTTTAAACATAAGCTTAAACACAATAAATCTGGGCACCTTAACTTGCAATTTTCAATGGACAATAAAAAGCAAGTTTTCGTAGTGCTAAATGACTGACTGCAGACACCTGGGGGAATGGCACAAAAACACTATGTGCACCATCACACAACAGGATTCCACACTCTCATTCTTTAGTGGTGTGTGGTTAAATGTCAGGCCTCCTGGAAAAACTCCATATTTCTCTCCCTCCTGTGAGCATCTCCCCACTTCCCCATCTCTCCCCTACTCCCATACAAGCCACCTTGCTTCTCCAGCGGTGGTGTCCCAAGCCCCAGAGGGATCTCTTGGATAATAGGTACTCTGGTACCTCTAGTTCCAGAAAAAACACAAGAGATTTCTGTTTTCACTGACAGAGCTGAGCCTAGAAATGAGGTGGCACAGCTCCCAGGGCAACGGGAGAGACACACCCAGAGGGAAACGTGTGCCTCAAGAGACAACTCAGACCACTGTTTATAAGCACATTGCCATTGTCTGGTCAGTGTAGGCACAAAAAGGGAACTCTCTGAGAATCCTAAGAGTCTGTTTCTCTGCTTATGCTCCTAAATCTTCTCCAAATCTTATCTTCACGAAGTCAAGAGACAGTTTATCCAGAAATAAGCCTATATTCCTTCACTGACCTGTTACAAACACTTTTTGCGCCACTGAATACCCACTAAGGAAAAGTGGGGAGGTTAGGGAGATACATATATATATTGCATAAGTATAGTAAATATATATAAATAAATAAATATATAGTATATAAGGAATGCTTTTTTTTTTTTTTTTGCCGTCCGCGGGCCTCTCACTGTTGTGGTCTCTCCCATTGCGGAGCACAGGCTCCAGACGCACAGGCTCAGCAGCCATGCCTCACGGGCCCAGCCACTCCGTGGCATGTGGGATCTTCCCAGACCGGGGCACGAACCCACGTCCCCTGCATCGGCAGGCGGACTCTCAACCACTGCGCCACCAGGGAAGCCCAGGAATGCTCTTTGAAATGAGTGATCATATGGCTTCACTAATTCAATCACTCATTCAATAAACATTTACTGAGAGGATGCTATGGACCAGGGCACTGTTTTAGTGCTAGAAATATACAGAGGTAAAAGTCATATGCACACATGTGACCCACAGAGGATAAGTAAACGGTCACTTAACAGTGTTACAGAGTGCAACAGCAGAAATGCATAAAACGGACTGAGAGATCTTACATAAGGGGGTCCAGGAGGGCTTCGGGAAGATGGTGACACTCACCATCTTTGAAGAGAACTTTAAAGAGCACTCTCAGAACTTCACCTCGCATGTGAGAGAATTGAGAGCATAGCAGCCAGATGGAGGGGCACAGGCAAAGTAAGGGTCATGAAACAGCAGGGTACTCTGGAGAAACTAAGTTCAGTATTGCTACAGCAGCTGTTGAAGCTAGAGCCAGGGGTCAGGTATTTGAAGAGCCCTAGATACCTCCTAAGGTGTTTGGGTTTTGTGCTATAATTAATGGGAAACCATTAAGCAGCAGTTAATGAGGGTGAAAGGTGATGAAGTGGCTTTTGAAACTCTCAGAGTAATGAAAGACATGAACTGGAAGGGGAGGGAATGGAGACAGGAAGATGTTTACCGGAGAATATAATAATAATCCAAAGTAGAAAAAATTAAAGTCTGGACGTAGGTATTCTCTGTGGAAATGGAGAAGGGGAAAATCATTGGGAGATATTTAAGAGGTACAGTTTACAGGAACTGGTACCAACTACCAGTGGACCCTGTTGGAAAGTACGAAAGCCAGGATTATCCCTTGGTTTCTGGTTTGGGGTGTTAGGCAGTTGATGGTACCCTCAGTGATGCCTTTTATGAGATATAAATATAAAAGGAGATGAGTTTTAGAAATAAATATGAGCTCACTTTGGACTTGGTATTTAGGTATCTATGGGGCATTTGGGCAGGAGGACATATTAATCTGACACTCAGAACACAAGCCTAGGCTGGAGATACAGATTTGATAGTCTTTAACATGGATGTGGTAGTTAAAACCAAAGAAAGGGAAAGTCAATCACCCAGAGTGGAAAATATGAAAAGAGAAAATGAATGACAAAAAGCCATACTTTGGGCTGTATTTTAATATTCCTGTCAACTCTCAAATACCATATTTAGAAATATTCTACTTAACATCCTATCAATGTATAACTAAAACTGAGTATTAAACACTAAACAGCAAAAAATATTTTAATTTAAATTTTCTTCTCCCAGATTAAAAAAAATGTAAACAAAGGTAAATTACTTGAAGACATATTTCAGAAAACTATGAAATTCACACTTATTTTTCTTAAAAACACTGCATGGTAAGTAAACCACAGCACTAGTCGTTTATAATTACCCCAAATCTTAATAACAGTAAACTCATACTGTGTAGTAGCTAACATTCTGAAGTCAATCACAAGAGTAGTGGTAACAGTTTAAAACAAACGATTTAAAATTCACATAGATCTGTACTGTTTTTAGACTGTCCGTTATAAATTAAAGAATGAGAAAGGGAAATGGTGCAATGCAGAAAGTCTTATTCTAGTTTACGAATTATAAGGTCTCTGTCTCTCTGCTAAGAAAGTGCTTCTGATTTCTGAATATATAATGCCCTAAATTTTGTTCCTTAGAGCTTATCTTTAACAGGATGAATTCCTATCTTTCAGTCAAAACAAATGTATAAACATTTTATGAACAGAGCCTCAGTAAATGGTAAAATTAATCAATCAATATTTAGTCTCAGACAAGACGTGCTTTTCAGCTCTAACTTAATATACTAGAAATGTTGACTCTGCTGTGTGAATCTATGTTAAGGTGTCGGTTTTATACTGGTGACTTCAAAAAGCTAGACAGAACAATACAAATTTCATTTTACCTGTATGTAATAACTGTTTAGTAATGAACAGTAACTGTATTTATGGTCTTAACATGATAGCAGTCCTAAATAATTTAAAGAACAAATTTTAAAAGAACATTTAAAGAGCAAATACGTGCTGATTTTCCCCCTTAAGGGAGATAATCTCTTGCTCTAAATTTAGAATCACAAGTTTGCCTTCTAGACAAAAATATAGCCGGCAAATATCAGGCTTATGCTCGCTATTGTAAGCAATAAAGGTGGATGGTGACATCATCTCCCATTTCAAAAGAAAGTGAAAAGATGCCAAACTTCAATGAGTTGGAGACTATGAGGCAGTGCAGGGTGGTGCTCAAGCCTACACATCAGCTCTGGAGTCAGGCAGGACTCATTTACAGTCCCATGAACATGACCTCCCCTGAGCTTGTTTCCTCATCTCTGTATCTGGACAAATATACTAGAACACACTTCAAAGAAACGTTGTTAGTGTCAAGAATAAAGTGGTTGGTACAAAGTAAGTTAACAATTGATACTGCTTTCAAGTTCTCTTACCATTCTCTATTTTTTCTTTTTCCATAGCATTTCTCATCTTTTTTTATAAATTAAATTTAAATGCTACAAAAAATACAACAAATATCGAGTCAACACACCCATCCAAATACATGTATCATCGTTGCATTTGTTGTGAGCAGTTGAATCTGTCCACTGTGCTGCTGATCTAGTATCAAGTTGTCTCTTATTGACAATGTCAGTGGCTCCTGACTATCACTGTTATATGGTCAGTTTGTGTCCTTGCCATATTGAACAAGGGGTAGGACACTATAGTATGACCCACAGGAGAATACAGTGACTTTCTTAAAGGGGTCCATACAGGTTTGTGAGTGAAAGCCTTCCCAAATTCTTTTTAACCTGATATTAAGGGAAGATGTTTTAAAATGCCACATTTAGGGGATGTATAGCTTCATCCTCACACAGAATGCCATCCTTTACCTCAATGAAAACTGCATAAAGATAATTAACAAACTCACCTAAAAGGTCTACCTTAAAAAACAGACAATGATTTATCTAAAATTTTTTCTATGTCTATCAGTTTTTAGTGAGATTTACTCCATTAACATAATTATCACCTCTTCATATTGTAATGAAAATAACATGTTATTTACAAATACTGACTATATATCTACATAAACATTTAAACTGCAATACCAAAAATAAAAGTACACATACAAAAGCAAATGCACAGGTATAAAATAATATTCTTGTGACTCTAAAATGATAAATAATCTAGAAACAATCTTAATGCCATTCTTTTTACTTTCAAGAAAACACTACTATTGTTGTTAAAATAGATTTTAAATATACAGAGTATTGCAAAACGTGAAACAATTCCCTTGGAGGAGGGAGTATATTTCCCATGCATACTATACAATATTTTTAAAAATTAGGAATAGGTTTTAATATTTTTCCTACATAAAACAGTATTAATCTGTGAAAGTGGCTAATAAGGCGCTGATATGTAATTTAAGATATTTGGTTAAAGGAAAGAGTCTGATAAACCTTAGGCTGAAATGCTAAGCACAACCGAGGGTGTGTGTTGACCAAGGCACACTGGCATTACTTTGTAGAGCCGATCAATAGATACTAGCTTTTAAAAGAGAGATTTAGAAAGACGCCGCAGCATATTTTTTAAATGACAGGGTGAAGGTTTAAATTGTCTCAATCAAGACTCAATTTTTCTTCCCAGTTTTTCCAGCTGTCCTCTTCCAGTTAAGACTCTTCATTTCAAATAAATTTAATTAGTTCCAATTGATCATCGCCAACACTTACACAGCTTTATCCATGCTTCTTTACTTTTATACAGCAAACACAAAGACTGCCAAGCTCAGATCCAAGTGTCGTTAAGACAATATTCATACCTCATTTGCTCTTACTCAAAAGAAAAATTTCAAATATGAAATTCTGCCTATACAAAAGCACTAAATTATACTTCATATCTTAATTGCTATCTTGGTCAGCTGTTGAATTCAGTTAATTGAAGAATTAAGCCCCAGATTACTACAAAAATAAAATTAATACAACTATGTATATTAGCCTAGCTACAGCATTCAAATAAGAATTCAAGCAAATATCTGTCATGGTATAATTTCTATTTGGTTATTTTGTTGTTGTTTTTTTGCGGTACGCGGGCCTCTCACTGTTGTGGCCTCTCCCGTTGCAGAGCACAGGCTCTGGACGCACAGGCTCAGCGGCCATGGCTCACGGGCCCAGCTGCTCCGCGGCATGTGGGATCCTCCCGGACCAGGGCACAAACCCGTGTCCCCTGCATCGGCAGGCGGACTCTCAACCACTGTGCCACCAGGGAAGCCTGATTTCTATTTGTTTTGAGGTGATATTATTAGAGGAATTCCTTTTAAACAGCCAGGGGAAAAATCAGATTTTTCAAAGTGAATGGCTAAATTGGCCAGTTTTCCCTTTTGTAGTACCTCTTGTCCTCTACAATGCTGGTTATCCCAAAATAAGATTATTTTGCTTGAAACAGGTTTCTCTCAATGCACCTACCATATTTTTCATAATGCAATTTATATAGGATTCTAGTCAATAAAAAGAAATATGGTTTTCTTCTAAACCCTCACAGAAATCTATACCACATCTTAATCAAGCCACACAATCTAAAGGTAGCCTGAACGATCTACGGGCGGCAGCATGCTCGCTGCTCTGACAACATGTTAAGGGAGCCTTTGGCGTCATTTAAATTCTTTGGCTATTGAGCATTCTTGCTTCTAGTCCTCATGGCATGAAATGAGTAAATCAGCTGATAAAAGCCATACATCACATACATTTAACTGAACTCTTACAGATTAAAATTTAGTTTATGTAGCATTTATTCATTTATTATTTTTTTTTTTTTTGCTGTACACGGGCCTCTCACTGTTGCGGCCTCTCCCATTGCGGAGCACAGGCTCCGGACGCCCAGTTTACGTAGCATTAACTGACTCTCCAAACTAGATTTTTCATTTTTTCTTGATTTTTTAAACAAAATAAGCACACAGTCATGTGCTATAATGCTGTCTCGTGACTTCGGCACAGCATAATTCAAAATTTCAATGTACTGATTTAATAGTACTTACTAGAGAGCTCAAAACTTCAGCTTTTATTCTGGAATGCAAATTGAGCTATTCTACTACTGCAAAGGCAACTTCTTTCTATTATTTAAACCACGACTTTTTTTTTTTTTTTTGCAGTACACGGGCCTCTCACTGTTGTGGCCTCTCCCATTGCGGAGCACAGGCTCCGGACGCACAGGCTCAGCAGCCGTGGCTCACGGGCCCAGCCGCTCCGCAGCACATAGGATCTTCCCGCACCAGGGCATGAACCCGTGTCCCCTGCACCGGCAGGCGGACTCTCAACCACTGCACCACCAGGGAAGCCCTAAACCACGACTTTTTATAGACAAGAAAACCTTTAAAATTTAGAGGGAATAACAAAACATAGCTATAGCATTATTTTTAAAAAAGCAGTGAAAACTGAATAAAGAAATAGTTTTTAAAAATCTTTAAATGAAATAATTTCCTCTAGTAGCTGCTGAAACAAGTTCCATAATTGTGAAGTACAAATGACTTTCAGCAAAGTTGGAAGTTTGCAAAATAATTTATATTTAAGGTGGATGATTTTTTTTTAATCAGTGACTTGATACATTAAAAAGTAAGAGCAACCACCATCATCTCATTATTGCAGAAAACCAGATGCTCTCAACCTCAATGTAGTCAACTACTTATTTGCAGCAGTGGCACAAGTCTATAGGTTTTTAAAGATAGGCTTTGTAAATTTTCAAGGGAGATCATAAAGCTCCCTCAACTTCTTCCCAGTGAAAGAAATTTAAGGGCAGTCAGGTGATAACAGTAAAGAACCTGCTACACAACAGAGCTTTAAAAGGAAAAAGGGAGAGAAAAAAAATACAACTTCCCTTTGTTTTTTGGGTTTTTTTCCTCCCTTTAATTATTGTTAAAAATTTTACTGATATTTACTGGGCATGCTTCTTTTCAAATTATTGATTACTATTAAGTTAATGCTTCTTGCTTCACAATAGTTGTAGATTTATATGGTCAGATTTTACATTTTAACCATACGCACCAAAAATAAGAGTTTATCATTCTTAATACCAATAAAAATATTTATACTAGGTTGTTTTTATCCTCCGTTCATTGAAAGAAATTGAGCTGAATGCATTTGGAGATCCAGTAATTGAAACTGCTTTAAGCCTATAAAAAGATAGGCTGAACATATGCAGTGTACGGCTTTCATAAATTTTACATTATGCCTGATCAGGTGATAAATAATACAGATAAGAATGTTGAATACCCAAACAATGTAAGTAATTTGAAAAAGCAGCATTCATTTCTATAGTACAGGTACAAAGAGTATCTGTAAGTTTCCTCATGTAGCCTGTGTTGCATAAATTGCTATTACAACTTTGATATATTCAGTTTACCCTACTATAATTGCAAAACTTTTCATAACACAATAAGTGTATTCCTCTACATGTTCCAAGGCTTTAGTAATGATCCTAGCCTCTGAATTAGAAGGTTCTCGGAAAATCAAATGCACATCTAGCAGGTTCACTGTTATAGCAACAATGAGCAAACCTGGACCAAATAAACAGTCTGCTTCTTTCTACTTCAATATCAAAAAGGGCACTAAAGGGTATCAAAAACTAAACACTCCATCAGTGCAAGTTTCCATCCTTTCCATCAACATATTTAACCCCACTGTAAACGACCTAAAAGCATTTTCCAATACTGGACGTTAAAGATATCATGGTTACCAGTGGTGATGTCATCATCCACAAGGTCGTGCTCTTCCTCTTGGACTTTGGCTTCTGGCCCTGAGGCATCAGGAGCAGTGGTAATAGTCTGCATGGCTTCTGCTGAGACCCCAGCTAAAACAAATGGGAAGCACAAGGATTAGTTTTTAAAAACTAAAAGAAAGGTGGGGCTTCCCTGGTGGCACAGTGGTTGAGAATCCTCCTGCCAATGCAGGGGACATGGGTTTGAGCCCTGGTCCAGGAAGATCCCACATGCCGTGGAGCAACAAAGCCCGTGCGCCACAACTACTGAGCCTGCGCTCTAGAGCCAGCGAGCCACAACTGCTGAAGCCCATGCGCCTAGAGCCCGTGCTCCGCAACAGTAGCCACAGCAATGAGAAGCCCCGTGCACCGCAGAGAAGAGTAGCCCCTGCTCACCGCAACTAGAGAAAGCCCCCTCGCAGCAATGAAGACCTAACGTAGCCAAAAATAAATAAATAAAATATATAAATTTATATAAAAAAAAGAAAGGTGGACCAAAACTCTTAAAGCATTTTAATTGACTTACTGGATGCAAATGCAATATGTTAAAAAAAAATACAATATATTCACCAAAATTAGGGAGAGACAGAAATTAATGAACAAAATATTCATGTGTGTTCTATTGCTTTATATATATATGTATATATATATATATATATATGTACATGGATGCAAACTATACTGACTTTTAACTAAGATCTGGAAACAGAAAAATGATGAAGTAAATTACAGTTTTACTTGATTCCTTTCAATGTTTTTGCTACAGTTACCTTAGCAAATTTAGACATAAGTATGCTAAAAAGAGGGAGAAAAAAACCTAGAGAGTGAAGGACTATTTTAAAAGTTTACTTCTCTTTAATATTAGTTTGCTTATAATTTGGGGGTTGGGAAGAAGGATGATGACAAAAGAGGGATTTGTGTTCTGATTTTGTGTAAAAGACCTGAAATGCATTGCCCCAAGAGCATAATATCTCTCTGTCTCTGAAGGAATTAGATATGAGGTCAGATAATTATGGAACTGAAAGAACCTAACTGAAAGCAGACAGGTGAACTAGATCAGGGCACCAAAAACTTCCATTCTGTAAACCACCTGAGAATTTGAAAGTTCATACAAAGGTCTTTTCCTTACTTACCTATTTTCCCATCTTTGATGATACATAGGTTCCCCCCCTCCACTATCTGAAAGTAGAGCACTGCTGTGAAACCTTTTGTAAGCCAGAATGATATAAAGCAAAGAAGCAATCACCTTAGGACACATCTTCCTAACAAATGCACAGAATTCAAGACAAAGCACAGATGCTCACAGACACAATTCAAACCAATGGCAGCTTGATGCTGAGATGCTGAGCTAGTTCCCAGGGAAGGAGCTTGGTGGTGCCACTCTAAGCCGCTCTTGGTGTGCCTGGCTCTATAACAGCTCACTGCTAAACAAACGCTGAGTGCTATTATTGCCTTTTGTCTTTTTTCATAAAAGCGAAAATCCTCTTTAGCTATCTTTCAATCAGCAAAAACAGGTACTAACGACAATCTTTCATAAAAGTGAAGGGTTGTAAAGCAAACTTTCAAAAAGAGGAGAATGCCTATATTTTGTTGTCAATTTGCATCTAATTAGGCAATGGATAGGTGGGGGTGTCCAATGTTTTACACATGGTTACCAAGAGGTATTGCTCAATCATGGTATATAAAAATGTCACCCACTGGAACTTACTTCAGGAGTTGAACATTTTAATCAAATCCTCTTAATAAGTACTTCGATAACTGCACATATAAAATCCAACACAATATTTTTAAAACCAGAAGCTACAAATATTCCAGGATTTCTTTTCTTCCAAGACGCATTAACTGAATTTCTATATGAAATTCAACCTTGCTGCCTCAGGTTTATGAAAGGCACCAAGAGGAAGAATCTTAGTCATTAACCACCATGAATGATCCAGAAGTAGACCTACCAGTAGGTAGTTCCAAGGCCTAACAATTTAAATTTGGGGAGGAGAACGTCATTTTAGTGCAACCACTTTATTCAGTATTGCTCCAACAAAAGAATGAACAGTGCTAAATGAATGGTCCTCAATAACAAAAAATGACAAAGGCCATCCCTTTACAGCATCACTTTTGTTGTTAGGTTTTCAAGATAAAATTTTAAAATAAAGGGGAATTACTAGAAAAATAATATTATGTTAATTATTTGATTAAAGATGGTTATCAGTAAAATAATCACAAAGAAGAGATAAGAAGGTAAATGCCACATTTCTACAGACTTACTGCTTAAGCCCAAAATCAAAGATCATTGTTTTAGATCATTAAACCAAACTATAAATCTCTGAAATCTTTCAGTCTCATTCCATGCTTAACAGTTGATAATTTTGAAAATGATCAGAGAAACAGGGAAATGATATTAAGGAACAGTTTAGATGGCAACAATCATTTTATTATTAGTATTTTCCTTTCCTGTAAAATTAATGGATTCCATGAAAATAAAGCTAGTATTTATGTGTAACAAGTTTATAAATCCATTTAAATTTATCTCATTTAATCAGAGAGGTCAAGTACTTGCTCGGCATAACACAGCTACTAAATTCAAGAACTAGTATTGATGTGTAGATCTTCCGATTTCAACCCCAATATCCTTTTACCAGTAAGTCCTCCCAGGGACTGAGTTGCTCAGGGCAGGATAGGAGGCATGACAGAATATCACAGCACAAGCATGAGAAGTCATGGAATCACATGATATTGAGTATAATTACTGTGAAGTCCTCCATGGTGTTCTTGGGCTATACTAGACAACTGTTCAACTGAGGGCATTCAGTATTTTGGAACAGAGCTTAAGAAGCAAACGTGGATATCTCAAAGTAACCAAGGTTGAAAGACCAAGAAGTATCTATGCTGAAACTGGTTCTTTGATCGATGCTTTCCAAAACAAAGTAAGGGTTATAAAATCCTATATATCTTGGCAGAAAAAAAGAAAATAGAGTTGACCCTTGAACAATGCAGGGGTTAGGGGCACCAAACCTCTGTGTAGTCAAAAATCTGGGTGTAACTTATAGCTGGCCCTCCATATCCATGGATACAACCAACCACAGATCATGTAGTACTGTAGTATTTACTACTGAAAAAAATCCACATATAAATGAACCCACTCAGTTCAAACCCATGTTGTTCAAGGGCCAACTGTACAAACAAAAAAAAAAAATAAAACTACAAATCAATATCTCTCATGAATATAGTCTCAAAAATCCTTGACAGGGCTTCCCTGGTGGCGCAGTGGTTGAGAGTCCGCCTGCCGATGCAGGGGACACGGGTTCGTGCCCCGGTCTGGGAGGATCCCACATGCCGCGGAGCGGCTGGGCCCGTGAGCCATGGCCGCTGAGCCTGCGCGTCCGGAGCCTGTCCTCCGCAACGGGAGAGGCCACAACAGTGAGAGGCCCGCGTAACGAATAAAAAAAAAAAAAAAAAAAAAAAAAAAAAAAATCCTTGACAAAATATAAGTATTACATTGATTTCTGAATCAGTGTAACACGATCCTTACATTAATTCAAAAAATCAATCAATGTAAACCAAAATATTAAGAGGTTAAAGAAGAAAAAAAATCATATGACCATGTTAATAACTTGATAAAATTTGACACCAATTCATGATTTAAAAAAACCCTCAGAAAAATACAAATAGAAGAGAGAGAGGAACTTGTTCAAGTTAATAAAAGCACCTACTAAAAATCTGCAGCTAACATTATACTTAACAGTGAAAGGCTAAATGCTTTCCTTCTGTGATCAAGAATGAAGTAAAGATGTCCACAATGCCACTCTTATTTAACATATATACAATGGAATATTACTCAGCCATAAAAAGAAACAAAATTGAGTTATTTATAGTGAGGTGGATGGACCTAGAGTCTGTCATACAGAGTGAAGTCAGTCAGAAAGAGAAAAACAAATACCATATGCTAACACATATATATGGAATCTAAAAAAAAAAATCCTTCTGATGAACCTAGGGGCAGGACAGGAAAAAAGACGCAGACGTAGAGAATGGACTTGAGGACACAGGGAGGGGCAAGAGGAAGCTGGGATGAAGTAAGAGAGTGGCATTGACATACATACACTACCAAATGTAAAATAGATAGCTAGTGGGAAGCAGCTGCATAGCACAGGGAGATCAGCTCAATGCTCTGTGACCACCTAGAGGGGTGGGATAGGGAAGGTGGAAGGCAGGTGCAAGAGGGAGGGGATATGGGGATATATGTATACATATAGCACTTCATTATATAGCAGAAACTAACACAACATTGTAAAGCAATTATACTCCAATAAAGATGTAAAAACAAAACAAAACAAAACAAAAAAACCCCACAGCATTGGAAATTTCTAGCCAGTGCAATAAAGCAAGAAAAGAAAACACATACAGTTTGGAATGGATGAGGTAATCCTACTCAATGAAAAAATAACTGTCTATGTGGAAAATCTAAATGAATCTACAAAAAATAAGCAAACTAATAAGTGAGTATAGCAAGGCTGCAAAATACAAGAAAAAAATTCTTAATTATATTTCTATATGTTAACAATGAATACGTGGACACCTAAACTTAAAAGAAAAATACTAGTAACGCTGGTTCAAAAAAGACTGAAATACTGTAAAAAAAGACTGAAAAGACGTAAATACAAAAAAAAAAGTAGATGAAACCTACAAAACACTGACAAAACATCGAAGGTATAAATAAATGAAATGGAGAGACATACCATGTTCATAGGTTGAAAGGTTCTACATAGTAATAATGATATCAATTTTCTGTATACAGGTTTAATGTAATTCCTATCAAAATCCCAGCATGATTTTTTGTACATACAGCCAAATATTTCTAAAATTATATAGAAAGACAAAGGAACTAGAATAGCTACAAGAATTTTTGAAAAAAAAATAAGGTAGGAAAAATCAGCCAGCCCCATTCAAGACTTATCATTTAAAATTATTAAAACTATTTGGTTTTAGGTTAAGCGAACAGAATAGAAAACCAGAAAAAGACAAACACAAACATGTCCAATGTTATTTGACAGAGGTGCAAAAAGCAAATCAATGGAGGAAAGATAGCCTTTTCAACAAATGGGCTGCTACAACTGGATATCCACACACAAAAAATATGAACTTTGAACTACGGCTCACACCTTATTTAAAAATCAACTCAAAATGAATCATGGACTTAAATGTAGAACATAAAACTATAAAACTATAAAACTTAAAAAAAAATAGTAGGAGAAAATCTTTGGTACCTGAGGCCAGACTGGACACCAAAAGCACAATCCATAAAAGGAAAAACTGGTAAAGTGGATTTCACTAAAATTAAGAACTTTTGCTCTATAAATGACCCTATTATAAGGTTAAAAAGACAAGCCACAGACTTAAGAGAAAAGATTCACAAATCACATACCCAACAAGGGACTAGTACCTAGACTATATAAAGCACTCTCAGCACTCTACAGTCAACAGTCTGGTGGTTCCTCAAAAGGTGAAGCATAGAGTTATCCTGTGACCCAGCAATTCCACTGCCAGGGATGAAAACATATGTCCACACAAAGACTTGTACAGGAATGTTCACAGCAGCATTACCCATAAAAGCCAGAGTGTATAAACAATCTGAATGTCCAAAGACTGATGAATAAATGTATAAATATATCACAATTTATTGATGAATAGATAATTGTGATAAAGTCATACAATGGGATATTAATCAGCAATACAAGGAAATGAAGCACTAAGTAAAAGAAACCAGCCACAAAAGAGCACATGTTGCATGACTCCATCTAGTTATACTAATGAGTCTATAGTTTCTTTTTGGTGTAATGAAAATGTTCTGAAATTGATGCTGGTGATAGCTGCACAACTCAGAATATGCCAGAAGCCACTGGATTGTACCGTTTTAAGTGTGAATTTAATGGCATATGAATTATATCTCAAAGAAGCTGTTTTTATAAAGTTTGGGGCTTCCCTGGTGGTGCAGTGGTTGAGAGTCCGCCTGCCCATGCAGGGGACACGGGTTCGTGCCCTGGTCCGGTAAGATCCCACATGCCGCGGAGCGGCTGGGCCCGTGAGCCATGGCCGCTGAGCCTGCGGAGCCTGTGCTCCGCAACGGGAGAGGTCACAACAGTGAGAAGCCCGCGTTCCACAAAAAAAAAAAAAAGTTTGCTTTTCTACCATTCCAGATCAACCAAGAAATCCATACCGCTTCTGTGTACTCTTCTGGTATCATTTCTGCCGTGTAGCTGAAGAAAACAGGGAGACAAGGGCCACATAGAACACTTATGCAATAAGAAAACAAATTCACCCTGAATGTTTTTCTTGTGTCAGGAAGGAGTAATGTTCCCTTTTTAATTTAAAAAATTAAACTATATTCTTGATTTTGACCATATTTGTAACTCATTCTGTTAGTTCTTATAGTCAAATTCTCTGGGTTATTTTGTTTACAAATCAATACAAAAAGATTGATTTGGTTACTTCAAAATTCTATATATTTCCATTTTTAAGGATCAGCTAAAATATCTTAACTTGAAGTCTAACTGGGCATTGTCATGATAACAAAATACCTAGGATTCCAACCTTTGTTGGAAGATATAAAGGTAAGAGATACTGAGAATGGAAAGGCCAAATTACTACAATCAAATACAAATGGCATAGATCATTTGAAGCTAATTTTAATAAGTTTGTTTTAAGGAAATGATAGAAGATTTCCTTTTGAACTTTTGGACCATAAAGTTATGGTAAAAGATGAGCAAAACCCATTATTTAACCCTTCTAAGCATGGTAATCATTACCTGCCAAAAAAAAAAGAAACATTTTTTTAAATTCCCAGCCATAACCTCCATATTTCTAACCTCCACAGTATTTAGTTACATGCTACATTACTATCTTATAATAGGCAGACATAATAGACAGCAGACATTCTGCATAAGGTAAAACTATAGGATACAAATCAAATCAGTGATTGCCAGAGGCTCGGGGTGTGATAGGAAGGCTGACTACAAAATGGTCTAAGCAACTATTTTAGAATAAAGAAAATCATCTATACTTTAATCGTGGGAGTAGAAATATGACTATCTACATTTGTTAAAAATTCACAGAACTGTACACTAAAAAGAGTGAATTTTACTACATATAAATTATACTCAATAAACCTAACTTTAAAAAAAAAGATACAATAGAAGGTACTACATCACTGTCACTAAAAAGAATTGAGGTTATGCCACAATACAATGCTATTTGCAATGAAACACAATGACCAGAAAAAAAATGTATCACTTTCTTCCTGGTATTAAAAAACTAAACTTTTTGAAACATAAAAGTCACCTCATCACTCTCCACTATCAGTAAGATGATGAAATATTCCTGAGAAATATTAGGACATCAACATGGAGGCTTCAGTTTCTTGCATATTGATAATCAAGATTATAAGCACTGTCAATTAAATATATGGCAGTTCTTTGCTATTTTCTTATGTACTTGATGCAAGTGATCTTATCTGTCAAACTATGCCATAAAATCTAAGACATTCATTTTCTGAATATCCACAAAATACTTGGCAGTAAAGAACATCTCATAAAGATTCAATAAATACATCGTGAATAGAACTCAATACCTTCAATCCCATGACACAAATTATGCTATTTAAATATACTATAAAATAATAGTAAGTGTGCTTTGGTGAAAGACATACAATAAAAAGGGGCAACAAAGAGATACAATAAAAAAAGATACAAAGAAGTCATGGGAAAATGTGAGGTACTTAAAAAACCAAATCCAGATTCACAAAATAAAAAAAATGAAAACACATTATAAAGACAATAGGTATAAATGGGTTCTACACTGTGAATCAGAAGGAGAACAAGGAAAAAATGGAATGGAGGAGAAAACTGTTATCAGTAAGTTTGGACACAGCAGAGAAAGGAAGGAGGCTTGGCTGTGGCAGCAGCAGAAGTAAGAAACAGAGGACAGGGAAGAGTATGATGAGATCTTCACGCCATCTAGATTTCTAAATACTTAGACCACTATTCATTGTGAGAGATGTATATAGACAACTGTCCCATTTGTATGCAATATTTTTAATCACCTTAGAAAAACATTTTTAATGTAAATATGGAAATACAGTTTTCAAAATCAATGAGATAAAACTGCACTTGCCTCTTCCCATCTGTAAAATCAGGTCCATTATTATAAGATTTATCTTTCAAAAGCTTGTAAATTATTGGGTTTCCGTTGTTATGGAAAAATCCCAAGGAAATTCTTGGTCAACCCAATACCTTTATAAACATTTTTTTCCTATTGGCTAATAATATCTGAGTAATGATTAATAATGTGAACTCAGAAGACTTCACTGTCATGTGATTAACTTAACAATCAAAGACTAAATCCTAAATTTTAATAGAATAACATTTAAAACACAGCACTTTAACCAGTACTGCAATATAAAACCATTTAAATTCATTATTATTTTATTGGAGATTAGAGGGAAGTGTTAAACAATATTCCTAGGACTCAGAAAGAAAAATGTATACCAGAATATTTACAAATATTAACAAACATTATATTTCTGATTCCCATTAAAATGTAGATTTCCACTGAGACTGAAAAATGGATCTAAAAGAATAGCAGGTATTTTTATTTCATCAGTTTTTCCCAACTGTGGTTTTCCAGTGGTCCAATTAAAGTACATGAGGCAAGAATCTGATACATACATTTACTTTGAATAAAGTAAAATTTCACAATAAGGAAGGGAGGGGGTGCATATCTAGAATTTATTTTCAGGCAGCAGGCTTGAATTTATTGGAAGCAGATCTCCTCATTGACTGACCACACCGCTCCGCATTCCCCGCAATCCTTATGACAGACAGACGGTCTGCCTCGCATTAATTCACTTCACACCACGTCTATCGATCCGCAGCCAGTTCCCTAGTCTCTCTGCACACATTGCCTGTCTGGCTGCCTACATCCACATCAGCACATACACACAAAGGCCAGAGAAAGATAACCTTTTGCTTTCCATTAAAGACACAGTATCCACTTTTCCTTCCCCAATAACATCAAAAATATAAAATATAACATTATAGATGTCTCAGAGAAAAGCCTTCCTATAAGAAATAGTGAAGGTATTTATCCCTAAATCTAAATAGAGATCATTTCAATTTATCAAAAACAAGGTAGTTTAATAAAGGCCACAGAGCAATTAGAGAAATGAAAAATATAGTTAAAAATAAAGAAAATGTCTTCAAGCCTGAATACAAATATAATAGTCATTTGGTAACATAAGTTTTGATAGTTATTTTTAATGGGATGAAATACATTTTTCCTAGTTAGCACTTTCTTTTTGTTTTGTTTTGTTTTAAGAAAACTGCTCTCACATGAAATGCAATTATAAACAATTCTGAAAGCAACAGAGGAAACACACTCACTGAAAAATACACAAGAAACAGAAAACATAATTAGGAAGTATACTATAGCAATAGAATATTAATGTAAGGGGATAAAGCTTTATTATTACTCTTTCCCAACCAGAACCTGAAACACATCCAAGGTAAAAATCACACCTAATACTTTTAATTCATTGCATGTACTTTTTCAAAGATTTCTGTTTGAT
Source organism: Phocoena sinus (assembly GCF_008692025.1). Lineage (NCBI taxonomy): Eukaryota > Metazoa > Chordata > Mammalia > Artiodactyla > Phocoenidae > Phocoena > Phocoena sinus. The sequence continues at coordinate 17,632,258 of NC_045776.1, forward strand.
TTGCAGGCTATGAGCTGACTCAACAGCAATTTTGGTTTCAGAAGACACAATAAAACGAAGATTTATTGTTCAACCTACAACATGTTGAGAAACAAAGGCAAATCTGTCTTGACACACAACTGTACTAAAGCATAAACTTAAAATAATGACCTCTGGCTGATTGAGAAACCCAACGTATATATCTCAAAACGGGGTAAAGTATATCCTCCTGGATAAGAAAGTACCTTTGAAACCATTTATGGCTTTTGTTGTTGTTGCTAGGATTACCCAGACAGAGGTTATACCACCAAGCGGTAACAAAAAAGGTGCACTAAATAAATCAGCATGTTGTTCTTTATCACCACAGTAACTTGCTTTAGAAATCAAAGAAAGGTAAACTGATAAAAGCTGCTAAAGCTAAGGACAGCTTTGAAACAGGGAGTGAAGATTTGGGCCTGAAAGATGGGAGGGATCTGAATAAGAAAGGGGTTGGCACTGCCCATCTGAGTAAAGCAAAGCCACAAATATGAAGAAAATGAGTAACCGGGCCAAGTTCCCTCATTCTCTTCAACACCCAGGCTACTACATACCAAGCCCGTGCCAAGAACTAGCCATACCAGGTGACACAAAGTGAAGGAGACACCCTTACCTCCCAAGAAGCTCACATGTGAGGTGAGGCCATGGGGACTCATTAACAAAATATAAGCATGAGAAATAATTTGATTTGTGTTTTAGAAAGATCTCTCCTGAAACAACATGAAGAATGATGTGGAAGGACTCAAAAACAGACATAGCAACAAGGCCAGTGCAAAACTTTCTACTTTCTAAAGTAGCAAACCTTACTTCTTGGAGCCCTTTACAAGTTCCCTAGAAGTGCCAGGAGGAAAACGGAGCCCTTCAAAGTCCCCAACTTTACCTTTTCATCTGTGGGAGTGCGTGCGCAAGCACAGTGTATGCTGTGCTTTTTATTTGAAGAAAGGATACCACTTTGTTTCAAATGTTTGAAAACCAATGATCTAGATTTTTAAAAAAATAAAGATGGTATAAATGGGGAGAAAATCAACTTTTTTTTGAGGGGGGGCATTGAACATAGGGAAGGACAAGGAGGGAAGAGTCTTCGACTTTTTTTTGGAATGATGGTTGTGCTAGGTAAAGGGGATAAAAATGAAAAGGGGAAAACTCAAGGAATTTAGAGAAACGTAGAGCTTTGTGGAAAATATAGATTTTTTAAGTGAAAATACAGTGAGCATCTGAAGAAAAATCAATTAAGTCTGCTTGGGATGGGGTGAGGAAGAGAGCACATGTCAAAAAGAACCTCATGGAAAGGAAATATTTGAGTTGCATCTTAAAGTATATATGAGAATTTACCATGGAATGACAAAAAGTGAAAAAAAATTCAAGGAAGACAGGACAATATGCTAAAGGATCCTGATGTAGCTACAGAAGTGGGTAGCAAAGGCAAAAATGAGGCTAAAAGGTCAGTTAAGGTGAGAGCCCTAAAGGCAATGAGAAACAGGGTGCTAACAGAAAATATGAAGCAGGAAGGGAATATGTTTTATTCTTTAAGGCTCCAGCATGGTACATGGAGACAACAGGTCAACAGGTGGTAAATATAACCACAAGACTGCCAGGGTTGGTGGCCGTGCAATGACAGTAAACAAGAACTTTAAGACTTGAGATTTTAGGACAAGTAAGGGTAACCCTATAACTTCTCTTTCTCATCGTCAGCGCAGTCCAGAAATTTAGTTTGTATAGAGCCAGAAGAAGCTGTTTGAAGTCAATTATGAAGGCAGAGAGTTTGATCTATACTTGCAGACAGTCCCAAAAAGGCAACCAGTGAAAAGTAATAACTTCTGGCAACTCAGCCAAGCTGCCTTGTATCCTCGTATGCAACTCAATGAAAACAAGACATGAGACAGTGGTACATTAGCTATTAAATTCAATAATGGATACAAGTGGTATAGCTTAGTGTAGCACCTGGGATATAATAAGTGCTCAATAAACAGCTTTATTAATATCATTAATACTATTACCATTGCTTTTATTATTACTAATTTTGGCTTATTTTATTAAATTATGTTTTTCTCTAGAAGTACTTACTACCTTCAACATTTGACCTTTTTTTCTATTTCATGAACTCATTTAGTTGTCTTTTTTTAAACTTTTATTAAGCACTGCTTCACTCCTTTTAGAACTACATTGGCAGACACCTTAGGACATCTGTTTATATATAAGCCACTTGCAGTCAAAAACAGAATATGTACATTTCAAAGAACAAATTTATCTTATGATTACTTCTGTTATTGCCAATCCTACACACATAAGTAGGAAAGCTTTTGACCTCTTAATCTCTTAACACACAATGAATAATTGATTTGAAAATAAAGACACAGGACTCGTTTTAATACTATCCTAGTAGATGACACATTTAATTGGTAGCAATATTCTGAAGTAAGATCACACAAAAGGCATTTGTGATATGCCAATAATTTCTCACAGTATTAACTTAGATAAATATTGTGATATGCTCTGACTTCATTATTGAGAATATTAAGTTCTTCTACAGATAACAAGAAAAACATTTGGATAGATAAAACCCATTAAGAAGTGATAAGTATAGATAGTAAATAAACAAGGGCTTGAGAGACTAGAGGCAAAACTCGTTAAGCTGTTTTAAGTATGGATAGTAAGTTAAGATATGGTAGAAGATATGCTATATGTTAAAAAGGATGAAACAAGCAAGAATGCTACTTATAAACAAACAAATGGAAAAACCAAGTCATAATATAAATGGAAAGCTGTAACACTTCTGGAAGTAAACATCTGCATGACTTTGGGCTTGCCAATGCGGTTTTTAGATGACTAAAAGCGTGAGTCATGAAAGATATAACTGATAAATTGGACTTTATCAAAATTTAAAACTTTTGTTCTATAAATGATGTTGTTAAGAAAATGAAGACAAGCCAAAAACTGAAGAAAAATATTTGAAAAGATTACATATCTATTAAAGGACCTGTATATATGAAGAACTCTAAAGACCCAACGATAAGAAAACAAGCAACCTAAAAGAAAAAGAAACTTGGACAAAAGACCTAAACAGACATTTCACCAAAGAGGATATATGGATTGCAAATAATCATGTGAAAACAAGCTCAACATCACTAGTCATTAGGGAAATGCAAATTAAAATCACAATGAGACATCACTATGCATGTCTTAGAATGACCAAAATTTTCAAAAAAATTTTTTAACTAAAAAAAAAAAAAGCCTGACTATGTCATGCTGGTAAGGATACAGACCAACAGGAAATACCATTCACTGCTAGCAGGAACGTAAAATTTTGCAGCTATTTTGGAAAACAGTTTGGCAGGTTTTTTTTTATAATTACACTCACATTTACCAAATGACCGAGCAATTCCACAATGAAGATCCCGCGTGCTGCAACTAAGACCCAACGCAGGCAAAAATAAAAAATAAATATATTTTTAAAAAGTAAAAAAATTTTTTAAATAAATGTAAATAAATAAAAGGTCTATTCCTCAGTTAAGTGCCTGCTAAGAGCTTGGTACTGGGTCATTTGGGAACAAAAAATAAGGTCCTGGACCTTAGCCCGAAGGACATCAAAATGCAGTACTTACTACATATATTTATTTTTATGAAGACTGTGTTACTTCGTTATCATAATGACACACAAATCACGTCTCAAACTGTAATTATATATTCATTCATGGAATATAAAGAAAGAAGTAAAATGCTAGACCTCAAAGAAAACTAAGTAAGCAGGTGCATGAAATATGTTTACTTCAGCCTGGAAACATGATAAAATGGCATCAAACTGCTGAAGATATAAACATCCATGCACTGGAATGAGTATAACGCCTCTAGAGATGCACATCATTATTCTACTACATTACACTGATTAAATCTCACAATTTATTTTAAAGACTATTCATATCTAGCCAATGATTTAGAGGAGGATGGAAAGTTGAATTAACTAAGAGCACCAATCATTGCCTCTGGCAGAGCTTTTAAAGAATTAACTTGCAAACAAAGTTATAAAAAGAATGAAAAGTGAGTCAGATGAGTACTAAGATAGCAAAGAAACTACAATGTACGGAGAATATAAACTTTCGTTATTTAATTAATTCCACCAAAAACAAAATTTTAAATATGTTTTAAAATTAAGCAGCCACTCTGAGATTACAAATCACATTTTTTCCCCCTAGTCTGGCAGCAGGCGGTGGGTGCTGCAGGGTGGGAAAGAACCAGGAAAGGAATTACAGAATCACTAAAAAAAAAAAAAAAAATTAAAGAAACTTGAGAAGATTAACAAAGTAGATCAACCACTCTTGCAGAGAATGCCAACAATACAAAACTGTGCTTTCAAAAGGCCGAATGAATGATTCCGATCCACCTGGTGTCACGAGAATCTAGGAAATCTAATTCTGCAGCCGCTCCGCCCTCACCACTAATTTCGCCTGGAGGGTTCCACAGCACATCGTTAAAATGTTTAATTCTTTCAGCATAAACAGGTATATATCCACAGGTTACCAGGCAGGTTCACACATTCTTTTCAAATGCTCCTTACTTACAATAATAACTGTGATGAAAATAAAATAGAGGCCAATATATAAAAATATAAAATGTTTGGTGTGTACCAAGCACTTTTCTAGGAAGTGCTTTACATATTAATGCTTCATTAAATGTTATATGAAACATATGTACAACTATACTATAAATACCTGCATGTTTTCAGCTCTTTTATGACTTCCACAGCACCTAAAATAGTGCCAGCAATACAGTAATAAGTTTTTGAGTATTTGTAATGAGTATTAAAAAAAATCACAGTTCTGATGAATAAAGAAGTAGAACCAAAATATTTGACAAAGACAACACAAATATGTGACCTCAATTAAATTTAATTAAGATATTGTCATTCTGTTCCCTTTATCCTTCTTATTTACTTACGCTGCATAAAAAGAAATTCTCAATTTATATAAAATTAAAATGACTTCATAGAGTTCAAACTGCTCCAACCTTTTAAATAGTTTTAATACTGCCTTCTGAATACATTCTTTGACATTAGCCCCTGTCATTTCCACATACTGTGATTATCTTCCAGCTGTTGACACGTCATTGCCCTTGGCTACACTGGCCATTCCCATAGTTGTAAACTCTCTCTATAATAGCTCTTACCAGCCTGTTTTATTGCTCATTTGGTTACCTGCCTTCCTAAAAGAGACAATAAGCTCCATGAAGACAGGGACCATGACCGCCTTGTGCGTCATTATATTCCCCAGGGCCCACAGCTATGTTTAGCACTGAATAAATAGCTACTGAATGAGGAAGGGAACGAAAGAGGGAGAAAAGATAAAAAATATGCTGTGATATATAGATTGAGGAGGACATTTACTTCCAGTTGTTTTTTAATCTTTTATCATTTAAATATGCAGAGCGTTCATAAAGGAAGTTTTAGCATATGCCCTATGTATGATATCTATTTTATATACTCTTATTAAGAGTCTAAAAGTCTATCATAGACATTATATAATGTATATATTAAGAAAACTGTTTTTCTTGGGAATTCCCTGGAGGTTCAATGGTTAGGACTCTGTTCTGAGCTTTCACTGCCAAAGGCCTGGGTTCAATCCCTGGTCGGGAAACTAAGATGCCGCTAGTCGCGGAGCAGAAAAAAAAAGAAAGAAAGAAAGAAAACCGTTTTTCTTAAAAGAAACAGAAAATTCTAAATGCAAAAGAAAATATACTAGGTAATTTAATTTTATATAAACACCATTGAAAAATATTATCTACTCAACTGCTGTATCAACCCCAATCACGTAAGCATATGCATATAATCTTATAAATGTAACTGGAGAGAAGGAAACAAATTTACCGTTTTTAATTACTACAGCCCAGGGTTTCTTAACTTCATCACTACTGATACTTTGCATTGGATAAGCCACTCCATGCCAGTTATCACACCCTCCCACATGTTGGGACAAACAAAAATGCCTCCAAGTGTTGCCAAATGTAGGGGTGGGAGTGTGCAAAATTGTTCTGGGTTAGGAAGCACTGCTCTAGTCTAATGAGTCTCAGAGTTCCTAGTCAAAACCTCCAACTCAGGTGAAGTGAGATATATTTCATCCAAAGAGATCCTATCAACATCAACTCGCCCTGCCCCCGCCGTATAATCACTATTACTGATAGAAATGTGCTGTTCCACACCAAGGCTGATTGAGATGCTTTCTCCATATAGTGATTATTATTCATTTATCATGATTAAATTTTTTATTATAAAAATAAAATAAAATCATGATATCTTTTAAAATAAAATGCTTTTAACCAAAGAAATATTTTAGTCTTTAATCCATTAATAAACCATCAATCATCACATAATAGATTATAGGAACACTTCCAAAATTAGTGCATATTTAGCTAGGAGATACGTATGTATGTAATAAAATGGGTGGCAATGACAAAGAGTGATAGAAAAAAATAGAGAAAAGAAAATTTATAGATGAAGATGACAGGTTTAAAGTAGCTATAAACATCCAAGTGGAGATGGAGACCACCGAATTAAATGGGATATCATATTGTTTTTAATATCCAGCATCTAGAACAATGTCATACTCTTGAGTATGTGTACAATACAATTTGGTCAAATGACTTAACGTTGCTTTACATTTTTGCTGGCTATATTTTGAGACAGACTGATAAAAGTTTATTCTGATGAAACCAAGAGATGGGGTTATTTCTTTGAGAATGGGAAAAATCTATTACTCTAATGAAGAGATACAGTACCTGCAGAATGATCACCAACCTGATAAAGAAATTTGAAATTGGAATGTTTTAATGAATTTAGTTTTCAGTCAGAATTAATTGCTTCTTCCCCTTTTCCTATGTATTCTATTTATACCTGCTGTATGTCAATTATATTTTTAAAACCGTGTGGAACTAATTAATTACCAATCAGAGACTAACCCCCTAAATTTTCCATTTATCTCCAATAAACTACTAGAGGGTGACTTTTTCTCCTGCATATAAGATTCCACTATTAAGGTTCAAACAAAGGGAAGGGTCTTCAATCCTTGAAGGTACAACTGCGGTTTGATTTCTTTTCCTCTTTCTCTAACTAAAAGACAAGAACAAAACCAAAAAGAAACAAACAAACAAAAAAAACTACTTTAAGAACTACAGCAGAAAATGTGGAGATGGCCTTGATTTTCTTACCTTCCCTTTTAATGCATACCTTTTAGATCACTCATCTGTACATTCTAATCTAATGAAATTGAAGAAAATGTAAAAGCACCTACCACATTGCATGGATTTAGTAGGCATTTGATCTTTTTCTCCTTTTGTATTATTCAACATAATTACTGAGACAAAGCTATCCTCCTGCAAACTTGATGACAGATGACATATTAGATCATCGTATCTCATTTTTAGTAGTAAAACACTATTAAGTATTTTTGGTGGAAATTAAAATTTTAGAAACATTAGCATACTTCAAGTGAAACCCTACCATATTATCAATGTAGAAATCTTTTTTATATCAGCTGATTTTTTGTTGAGTTTTCTAAAAAGGTTGACTTTAAAAGCAATAGTCTTGAACAAACATACATAATCAGTAGATACATACATATCTGTGATTCAAAGGTACTCCATTTTTAGATGAAAAATAACTAGATTTACTTCCCCCAAGTCATGAGACCACCTGGGTAGTCGGGAGAAGGGAGAGTGAGATGGTGGGGTAATAAAGAAATCTTCGAGTGGAGTTGAAAGAGACAGATACTCTCCCGGTGAAGTCCCTCAGTAATCTGGGGGGGGGGGGGCACCACTCCCAGTGGTACTATGTGCATAGGTGTCCTACAAATCCCACCAACTGGGAGAATATGAGTTAGCCAAATGGTATAGCTTCAACTGCAAACTAAAAACTTCTACCTTCAAAATACAGAAACTCATTATTACTATATAATAAAATCTTTTTGATAATCATAGTCCTTATTTAACATTGTGTTGGAGGTACTGGGTAATACAACTGTATAGGAGAAAGCAGTCAGAGGCATAGCAGTTGAAAAAGAAGAGGGAAGACTGTCTCTATTTCCAAATGATATAATTATATATATCTGAAAAACCCCCAAAGAATCAATGGAAACACTTATAAAATCAGTAAGAAATTTTTATAATAGTATCAGGTTATGTAACTAACAAAATCAACAGTATTCACGTATACAGACAGTTAAATGTCATAATGGAAGTACAATAAAATTAACTACCTAAGCAACAACTTAATACATGTCCCAAACTACATAAGGAAAATTTTAAATCTCCCGAATGACAAAAAAGCAGACTTGAATAAAGGACATTCTATATTCTTGGATAGAAAGGACATTCTATATTCTTGGATAGAAATCCAACATTATAAAAATATCAGTTCTCCCTAAGTTTGTTTATAAATTAGATGGAATCCCAATGAAAATACCATCAGGTTTTTCCCCTCCTAGAGCTAAATAGGTTGATTACAAAGTTCATTTGGAAAAACAAACAAGCAAGAACAGCCAGGAGAAGCCTCAAAAAGAAGGGCTTGAGCCAAAATTACTAAATATTAAAATATGAATTATCTACAGGCCAATGGAACAAACTAGAAAACAGACAAAACTACATATAGAAACTTGGTAGTTTCTTACCAAGTGCTTTGGAGACAAACAGATAGCCATATGGAAAAAGATAATATCCATTTTTTACACACTTAAGCAGGACCAATTCCAAATGACACGTAAGGAAAAAACTGGAAACGATATGGGGAATTCCAATAGCAAGGAAAACTCCATAATTTTGACACAAAATCCTGAAACAATACGAGAAAGGGTCAATAAATTGGGTGATGAGAAAAAAAAAAACATCATAAGCAAAGTAGAAAGAAAAATAACAAACCAGGAAATACTTGAACCATGTATCAAAAGCGTTTAATCAAACAACCCCATATAAAAATGAGCCAGAGACATGAACTGTTACTTTAAAAGAAATACAAGACACATATATGAAAAGATGATAAACTCATTCTTAACAATAAAAATACAAAATAAGACAACACTGACATTTCACTTCTCATCTATCAGAGTCACAACATTCCAAAAGCATGACAGTATACTCTTTTGGAAATGATGTAGAGAAACAGGCCTTCAAATACATCATCATTGAGAATGCAAAATGGTACAGCCTCTATGGCAAAGAACTTGGCAATATCTAACAAAAGATTAGACACACATTTATCCTTAGACTCAGCAATCTCATCTCTTGGAATGTAGCCAAGATACACTATCAAAAAATGAAAAGACATATGCACAAGTCTATTTACTGCAGCCCTGTCCATAATATTAAAAATCTGGAGACAACCCAAATGCCCATCAACAGGAAAATTGCTGAATAAAACATGGTCCACCCACAAAATGGAACACCACACCACCAATTAAAAAAATGAGGAGCACACAAAACGAGGAGCATTTCAGACAATACGTTTAAAGCCCACACTCTGCTAGCACTCTACTAGGTACAAGCTACTCTGAAGCTCTATTAAGAACACAGTCATCTGCTGGAGAGGTAGAATATATTTCACAGGTAGCCATACAGAATGGTAAGGGTTATATAGAAACTAAAAGTCGTTCTGCATGATAACAAAACTTAGGAATTCTGTTTATCAAGGTAAAGTTTGTAACTCTGCCCTGTACCATTGTGTGTGTTGGTGGTGGTGGCAGGGAGCATGGAGGAGGGGAACCACTGGCTAGAGCAAGAGGCTTTTGGGGAACAGACAGTTAACTAGTTTTCGACGACGAATGTCAGAATACAAATGAAGAGCATGAGGGTTTCAATGCACAAGAAATGATTTTCCAAACACGCACACACAGATTTAAACTGCCTAAAGGAATTATTTAATTTTTTAAAATGTTTTATAGTTTGGAACTCTGATTAAGATTTCACATAGAAGTTTACTATCAAAAAGGTTTAAAAAAACACAGATTTGTTCATTCTTCTCCTTTCACATAAATAGAAACTGTGAAATACATAAGGAAGTGTAGAGGCTTAGGGATCTCTCTGGGGTCACGGCTAATGCGTGGTGAAGCAGAAAGAGCTGCCAGACCTTCCAACACCCCTCTTTCCATTGGACTTCCCAACTAATAATCAGCTTCGGTAAATGTGTTGCTTATTCACCATTAGAAAAATCCTTCGAAAAAACAGTGTTTTTCTACCTAATTAATGTCAACTACAAAGTGAACGATTATAGATTCTTGGTTGAAGAGGGAGTAATGTTTAGGAGAATCACCTTTTGAAACTCATCTCTCCTGCCTCTCACTCTACACCTGTTGAGAATCACTATGCTTGAATATCTTCTCCATAGAAGTGGACACAGAAGTGATGAAATGGAATGGGAAAGGCCTCCGGTCCCAAGTGCCCATCCAACTTCTATATGGGAGAGCTTGGGATGGTCTCAGGATCCTGATCATACCATAAAATAGATTATACCCCAAATTATGTGGTCACTTTCAACCTTATGTAAGTATTTTATGAAAAGCACCATGACACTTCAGATTAAGACTATAAATGCCCAATCTTCTACCCATCACCCAGGTTCAGAGATTCACTCCTAGTTTAGTTGCTCTGACTCTGATATTATTTATTTTGAAGACTCGCCTTTGCTTTAGGAGAAAGAAAACAAGCGAGCAAAAATCAAAACAAAATGAAACAAAACAAAACCTGAGTAAGACCTGCTAGCCACCCCTTAGCAGAAAGTAAAGAAAAAGCCTTCTTTACTTCATGCCCGAGACAGAAAAAAATCTCAGAAAGAAGCTAAATTTATGTCTTTGTATCCACAAGGTACGCCAGAACTTATTTAATAATGTTTAATTACCAGAGGGATGTAGGTTAATTATATTTCTTAAAAATCAGTGGCAATATTCAAATATTAAGACCCATCCTTCCTCTTCTATTTCCATTCCCCAAAGCTAAGTGTTCTTTAGTCCAGGTACACATTTCAAATGTAAGTCTGTCTCATCATCTTTTCCTGGTAAAATATAAAGTCCTTTCATAAGGATTACAAAAAAGAACTGTGATTAGAACACCGACATTAACTGTAGAGACAATCTTTAAAAACAAAAAGCAATCAAATAGGTGGTTGTGGTTGTTTTCATCTCTAAATCAAGCACGGAGAATCTTTTCAAGTGATGGGTAAGTTTTATAGGACAAACACAGAAAATATGTACAGAAAAATTACAGAAACACTAAGTACTGTTACAGACGACTGGATTGGCATTTAACAGGCTGAAAGAAAGCAGATCAATCTCAATCTTGCTGGGGTCAATCCGGGTGCTCAAACCAATAAAACAATTTTTTTTCTTTATGTTTGTGGACTAGAGGTGCTTAGATACTAACCAAGCCTGCAAATGCCATGCACATGCACGATATTAAAACACATTTAAAACACTTGTTTGTATCACAACTTGCTTAATAAAAATACATAGTAGACATAACAAATCTTTGGGACAATATTACTAAGGAGAAATAAAATATCATTCTTGGGCTTCCCTGGTGGCGCAGTGGTTGAGAGTCCGCCTGCCGATGCAGGGGACACGGGTTTCGGGCCCCGGTCCGGGAAGATCCCACGTGCCGCGGAGCGGCTGGGCCCGTGAGCCATGGCCGCTGGGCCTGCGCGTCCGGAGCCTGTGCTCCGCAACGGGAGAGGCCCGCGTACCGCAAAAAAAAAAAAAAAAAAAAATCATTCTTTCCCCAAAAAGCAGCGAACAGGAAGGAGAATGAATTAGGCAAAAATATTTTAGCATAATTTGATCATTTTAATCCCAGAATTTATAAACAACACTAGAACAAAATCTACCATTTGCTATTACAATATAAATATTACAGGCAAAATAGGTTCACGTAATTTTTTCTTATAATAACTTTAAATTACTGTTTTCCTTCCGAACGGTAAGATCTATTCGGTCACGTGCAGATCATAGCAAGGCTTTGAACTAAAATATTAAAACAATGCAATTATACATAATATCCAGTCAATATAAGGCAATAATAAAATTAGAAATGTGGTGCAAAACTATAAACGCTTCACATCCCACCCAAGTTGGATTTGTTCGTGCATATTCAGTATCTGAAGATTTAATACATCACAAGACCATCAATTCAGCTTTTTGCTCTGTAAAAGCAAGTTCAACAGGACTCTAAGTATCTGTACTGAAATAATCTGTACGAGAATAAAGAAAATTTATACTCAAAAGCTTACTAGACACTTGTTCTATTACAAAGACATGTGCCAGTATTTGTGCACAGTGTTTTGTAAAGTACTTTATTTCCATTAGCATTATACATTTTTGTTCTTCAGCAAATCAGCAAGAGACTAACGGCACAAATCAATATCATACTCTTCATAGCAACTAATATTAAGTCATTTATTATAGCAAAGGCCACTAGAACCTCTGCTAAAGGTATACCAGGCGTTTCAATTTGAACACCATTTTTGTAAAACAGTGTGTCACCAGTTGAATGAGTTTTTCTTTTATAAGTTGTCTGCATAGGCTTAAGTACCTTCAACTTCTTAAAGCAGGTAGTTAAGTGTACAAACACCTCAAAGAAAGCCAGCCACGCCTCCTAGGGGCCTTGCCATGGACTACAGCTCTAGCAGAGTTAATTTCTGCATTGAAGGGAGGGAGAGTGGGAAGCCTGTCAAGAGGAGAAGGCGGGGACATGAGAAAATAACCGAAATTATTTCAAATCCTTTCCACTCCAGAAGCTTTTCCACAGGAGCCAGTTGATAACCAGGGTTCCGTGAATGGAATGGGGAGGAATGGGGAGCAGGCAAGGAGCCTCACACTCGATGGAATCTCAACTCCTCCCTGTTCACCAAGGAACGAGTTACTGAATTTCCTCCCGCTCCACTCCTTGCTTTGTTCCACAAGGTGGAAAACTGTCACCAGGCTCCTACTGATAACCTGAAACCAGACTGCTGGCTATATCATTACAGCCTCTTCTACAGAGGACTCCACGCTTAATCCTGCGGAGTTCCTAACCCACAGCCTCACTGGGTGACAGAGTTTTCTGTTTATTACTTAGCAGTAAGGTCTAAATAACCAATCAATCCAACAATGCTTTCATTTTTAATTTACCACTTTACTACTCTAAGTTCCAAAACTTGTTCAAAGGATAATAGGAAAATTACAAAAAAATTAAATATCACCTCAAAGAACTCCAGTCACATGAAACAAAAGGATTTTCCTTTAGATAGCTGTGACCGATTAAGAAGAAATTTCACTTATTCTCTTAGGTTAGTAGCCAAATATAGATAAGTAGAACAGTTTAAGCTGTTAAACACACGATCAGTCTAAAGTACTTAAAAGTAAGCTCAACAGCTCTGGCACTCCGGAAGAAGAAAGAGGAACAAATCCCTTAGGTCTCAATGAAACGACTGCAAACAGATACATTACAGCTACAGCGCGCCGTGCATAATACAGTTTGTCTTAAGACAAACCCTTTCTGCCTCACGATACAGGAACTCCCACAGAACATGAAATACTTTCCACGTACATCACTTAGGCATAATTTAATACTTTCCCTTTCTAATCACAATGCACAATCATTTCCAACTGGTTTTGTGTACGCCATAAGACAACTGTGATAAAGATTTCTAAGGAAATCTCATGCTTTAATTTCAGCTGATTCACAAAACAGGCACTAGTTATAAAAGGGGTCTTTTTAGAAATATCAGTTCTTAGTGAACAACCAAATGATTTCCACCTTTCTTTCCCCAATTTTATTAGAATATTTTTCTCCAAAAGATACATACACGCAGAATGCCAGAGAAGACCTGAGAAAGCAGTCAAGTAAGCAGAAGGTGAGGTGCCAACAGGGGCTCCACAAAGTGCTTACACTAAAGCTTGGGGGTTTCTTTTCATCAGAGAGACGCTACTCTCAGCCAATTTACTCTTATTTTAAATTTAACTGAAATAAGTTTGTTAACTTGGCTTTTCTGCACGCCTCACAACACTGGAAACGGTAAATCAGGAATCAGGACAGGAGCTACTCAGAGTGAGACAAAACAGCCTGGCCACAATAAAAATTGGTACCAATTACTAGACAATCAAAAGAGGAGAAAGAAAAATTATTTTTAAAAATAGAATATGAAATGCAAGAGGCATAGCAATCTGGGTACTTTTACGTTCAGGTAAGTCTAATACTCTCTTTAATAATCAAATGGTGGTAATTTTACAGCCTGGGCCAAAACAACAATGCTGGCTACTGAGAAGATGTTCAATAAGCCAGAGACATTTTGAAATATTTCAACACAAAGGGTTACTTTTTTTTTTTAGAATCTGCACCTAGTGATTTTTAAACCCTCAGTTATCTAGAAAGTCATTCCTAACAAGACTGTTAGAGAAGTCCAAACAACTGAGGCATACAGAAAAAAGAAGGAAGGATTGCTGCGTAGTTTAAGGCCTTTCGGGAGGAGGGGAGGGGTGGAGAGATTCACTTAAATCAAACCCCCTCACTATCCTTTTCCCCATCCTCTCCCCACCAGCAAACCCTGAAAATACCTGCCTACCAAAGAATGCACTAATATTTAAATTATTTTTCTAGCTACAAAAGAGTTTTCCACTACCTCTGTAATATATAGTTCCATCTTAACCTTCTTGTATGTCTTGGTCCATCCACATTTGTGCTCAGAATGACCACTACTTTATAACCATCAGAAACGTGACTTCAATTCCAGGTTAAAATAGGTACTAGAGTGTAGCTTGTTGAAAGTCAAACCCAAAACATTTACTAGGAGTGTCTTTCACTGAACAAAGAAATCCTATTCTGTTTCCAAGGGGGATAAAAAGACTAGCCTAACCCTGGTAACCTTAACACAAAAGGAAGCTAAAAAAGGCAGGGACTCGATAAGAACAAAGGATTGTTCTTTCTGATGACATCAATACATATTAAACACGATGTGTTACACATCCTTTTATCAATATCTGAGATGATAAATTTACAAATTAATACTACACCAGCCATAACTGCATGAAATTACAATAGCACCCTCTTTGGAAAAGATTTTGATTTATATAATGGTAGTAACTTTTAGGTGTTTAATGTTTCTGAAATCAAAGGAGATGAGCCACTGTGAGCAAGCAGAACACAACGTACAAGAAATAATTACGCTTGTGACCTTATGCCCTGTAAGGTCACCCTGAAACACAGGCCAAAGGAAATCAGGAAGCATCAGCATTTACCCCCAAGTAGTCACTGCCCGGAATGAAGGGCAAGTGTGGGTGTATTTTAATAAGCTTGACCTCATTAAAAAAAAAAAAAAAAAGTCAATTATCAAAACACTACATGTAGAATGTCACAAATAAGAAAACTACAAAATTGGGTTCTGCAAAATATCTTCCCTTCAAAATAAACCTGAGACAACTCATAACATTTTACCTTCACCTGCATCATAATACAACAGTTTCACAAAATAACAGTAATCCGTCCTTAGTAAGAACAATCAGTAAAATGTTTTAAAAGTGTCTGGAACTTAAAAGTGGTTACGAATACATGCTGAAGAGTGATAACTCAGAGAATATTTAGAGTATTTATTTAAGTCACGATCACAAGAATGTATGCAGTATTTAGAATTCTGATCCTGTAACCAGAATAAGAATCACAGTGCACTCATCCCCAAATTTCCAATCAGAAATTAGGCATCAAACGTTTACATCCTGGGGCTTCCCTGGTGGCGCAGTGGTTGAGAGTCTGCCTGCTAATGCAGGGGACACGGGTTCGAGCCCTGGTCTGGGAGGATCCTACATGCTGCAGAGCAACTAGGCCCGTGAGCCACAACTACGGAGCCTGCGCGTCTGGAGCCTGTGCTCCGCAACAAGGGAGGCCGCGATAGTGAGAGGCCCGCGCACCGCGATGATGAGTGGCCCCCAATTGCCACAACTAGAGAAAGCCCTCGCACAGAAACAACACAGCCAAAATAAATAAATAAATCAAAAAAAAAAAAAAAGTTTACATCCTGGGACTTCCCTGGTGGCGCAGTGGTTAAGAATCCGCCTTCCAACGCAGGGGACGTGGGTTCGATCCCTGGTCAGGGAACTAGGTCCCACACACATGCCACAACTAAGAGGTCACGTGCCACAACTAAGGCGTCCGCGAGCCGCAATTACAGGGCACACATGCCGCAACTAAGGGAGCCGGTGAGCCACAACTAAGGAGCCTGCCTGCTGCAACTAAGGCCTGGTGCAACCAAAGTAAATAAATTGAAGAGAAAAAAGTGTACATCCTGTCTGCATTTGTAAGGGATAAAATGTTCCCTAACAGGTTCAAGGACAGAGCTTCATTATCGGAAGCAAAATTCTCATATCACTCAATTAGGACTTGGGTTTTATAAAAATCTGTGAACTGGATTTTCAGTTAAGGCAGAGTATTGCTCCTTTCTCCTCCCCAGTGATTGTTGGTTTACTGCCAGAATCCCTGGACAATATAAATTAGAGTGAATTCTGAGGTGGTGACAATAAGGAGAACAAAACTATAGAAACCAATACAGGAAAGAGAAGTGGACTGCCAACCAGCATTCACTACATGTATCATGTACTGGGCTGTATGCTTTACAAAAAGCTTCTTCTCCAATGCTCTCAACAGTCCTAAGAAAAGCAACTGGTTTCTGACCCACTGCTTTCCTTAGGTTCTCAGACAAACCTACAAAAGGCTGTTACTGCATCATATACCTAAAAAAATTCCAGAAGATCCCAGTCAGTAATGCCCAGTTGATCTGAATTGTCATCTTAGTCCCAGCTCAATCACCTACTGAGTGTGAAGTCAGAGCAAGTTCCTACCTCCAGACTCAAGTTACTACCTCCAGACTCCAGGTCTCTAAGAGGAAGGGCTATCACAGTCCATCAGCCCAGGATGACCTTCCGCTCTTCAGGTAAAAGCAGTTTCTGAGTTTCAGACAAACATCTAACAAAGGGACTCTTAGACCAAGCTCGGTCATAACTTAGGAGCTGTCCATATTGCTTAGGCAATTAATGCATATTTTTTAATGCTCGGATGATTAAATTATAAGAAAATATCTGATGTACGGTGTATTTACCAGACGTATTGCTTAATATTTTACCTACTTCAGTGATTAAAAGGATTTCTGTGCTAGAAAGAGGTGTTCAGTCTCTAAAGAACGCTTTACGCTGCCACTTGCCACAGCAATCACTTCCTCAAACATAAATGGCCGTGGTAGAGCGATTTCGCTACAAGCAGGTTGATGGCAGGCGTGGGCTGTCCACCAGCTGGCTCTAGAACCTTTTGATCCCTTTGGACAGCAAATCTGTCCAACAGCCCTATGTGGTCATTCCTCATTTTTTGTATGCTTTCTTCTCCTTTCACACATTCAGAATCCCTACTCCTTTAGCTTGACACCCTTTTATTAAAATAGAAAGCTCTCAGTAAAGCAAACTAAGACTAATTTTACACTCAATCAATGTAAAAGTTCCAGAATAGACTAACATATTATAGCAGGGGTTGTTAGTATGAGGTGTTTTAGTTACATGCAGAATGCATATTTGTTTATTCTTTCACTAAAAATACAATTTTATAGTAAGTGATAAGATGAAAGTTTTAGCCAGCCTTCTGTTAATTTATAAAGTACTCCTAGATACTGTTGCTAAATACCAAGAACTTTAATTTATGTAAATGGAAAGATTTAAATTTGACATAAGAACAATCTAGTTTGTGCTTATTTAAACAGTGATGAAAAAACCATTCTCTTTTTTCCAGGAAAAATAAAATAAAATGGCATCCACCACCATTGCTAATGGCACCTCTCTTCCCAAACTGTCAAAAATACAACACTGTACTAACCTCTCATGTTTTCCTTAGACCTTTATATGCAATCTGTAATTTAGGCTTAGAATTGTTTTTTATTCTTCCCCTATCTACATTTTGGTCTGGTCCCATATCCCCCCTTCTGTAACAGCCTCCCATCTACTTATTCTTCTTTAATCAATCTTCCACTCTACACTAGTCCATTCTAAATAAAGCTGTCTTGAAAATGTTTCTCCATATTTCCTAATTTCCATAGTGTTCTCCTCTTAAAAGAATCTCTAGCAATTTGCTATTTAGTTTCACCTTCAGTCTACTTTACAGTACTATACTCATAGTTTGTCCTTAAATTTGAGCATCTTATATTCAATAAGGTTTATGATGAGCTGATGAGCTAATTTTATTTTCTCGAATACTATGAAGTTAATAGCCACAAGATACTGAACAAAGAGCACCATGCCAGACTATCCAAATACTCAAAAGGAGAGCTTTTTTAATCCCAATTTTTTTTTTTTTTTTTTTGCAGTACGCGGGCCTCTCACTGTTGTGGCCTCTCCTGTTGGCTCCGGACGCGCAGGCTCAGCGGCCATGGCTCACGGGCCTAGCCGCTCCGCGGCATATGGGATCTTCCCGGACCGGGGCACGAACCCGTGTCCCCTGCATCGGCAGGCGGACTCTCAACCACTGCGCCACCAGGGAAGCCCCCCAATTTTTTTTTTATATTCTACAAAATTTTAAACCTATACATACTTAAATAAGAACTTTAAGCCGAATACCTTACATAGAGTCCATATGTCTAAAGACCCTGGGATTTTTAACTTAATTTCCTTTTATTAAAATAGAAAAGTTCCCAGTAAGCAAATAAAAACCAATACTCTCTCAGTAAACAGTCTGTTACCTATTTAGGTTAAAGAATTTGTAACTAGAGTTGTTAATGTGTGATGTTTTGGTTATATGTGAAACATACATTTGCATTTTTATAGATTATAAATGTGTTTATTTAACAAATATATAGAGCTTACGACTGCTTAGGTACTGTTCCATGTGCTTCACAAAGATTCACTCACTACATACTCAAAATAATCCTATAAAGTCCTACTATATCATCTTCATTTCATCTGTGACAAAACTGAGGCTGAAAAAAGGTTAAGTGTCCAAGGTCACATACTAAATTAAACAACCACTATACTCACCACTGGCAAACATCTGGTAGACTTATACCAGTTATAACAATTATAACCCTTTTTGAACCTTATTTTCATTTTCTATCTTATACAATCATGTATTGTTTGTCTTGACATGTATAATGAGTATCTCATAAATGAGAATAACTGGTATTGACAAAAGGTCACTTAAAATGAATGCACCTATACCCAGGACAAATTTCCACAGTAAAAAAGTTTTTTTTAAGATTCATTGAGACTTTATCCTTTTAAAAAAGTGAAATTGATTTATCTTATACACAGTATAACAGGTTAAACTTTTAATTCTGAATTCTTCTTTAGAAGAATAAAGAACGAATTAAATGATGAGTTGGGAATGAAGCATACTTTTCCTAAAAAGAAAAAAATTATCACAGCACACTGTAACTTTTCTTCAATGCACTTTAGACCTAGCAGGATAATTGCAAAGGTTTTACTTTACAAAACCTATTCCAGAATGTCAACAATTTTTCCCATGATCTTTCCCAGTCCATTGAAATTATACTCTTTTGAAAGATTCTTCAGTCAAAATCCTTGCTATTTTTCTCTTTTTCAACTGGTCTAAACCTACCAGATGATTCTTAAGGATTTGCAATTCCAACTTCCACTTGGAATGATCTGCCTTGTATTTGTACTTACATATCAGATCAATATCTAAAAAGTTGGTACCCACAATCATAATAATAGGCAGAGACAGATGCTAGTGTTAACAGGGTAGAATTTTCGATTCAGGGTTAACTTTATAAGGGTCAGTGAATTTGTGAACATTTAGATATTTATTTTACATAACTTTTTACAAAACCAAACTCCAAACCGTAAGGATTCAGAAAATGAATGAGCAGAATTTGAGGATCCCCTGTTTTCACCTTAAGGTCAATGATTCACTTTTGGTAATAGGCAGTAGCAAGCATAAGTGCAAGTTTTGGTACTTTCCTACACATGCATGAAAAGCTTTGTAGAAAAACATGAGAGCTCTTACGTGACATGACGTGGTCCATGTACTGAGGTAAGTAAGGAGCCCAGGTATCAATGGCCTCCTTCCGTCCCGCCTGCTCAATTCTTCTCAGTTCTGCTAGAAGCAGGGCCTGTGCGGCTTCTCTGACCTAAGACCACAGAACCAAATGCAAATAACGGAAGCAGACCAGTGAGTGAGGTGTTTAAACACGAGCAAGTTCATAATGAAAGAAAGCTAGAAAATATACAAACCACATTTATTTACATGAGAAATACTACTAACCAAACAATGAAGTAAGTACTAAAGTTGAATAAACTGGATGCAAGCAAATCAAAGATTTTCAGTTAATGATCTCACTTAAAAATACTTTAACACTAATAGAATAATGTTTGAACGTTTAATCAGTTTGGGGTTTAAAACTTCATTTTCCAAGGCTTGCACAAAAATATTTTTGTACTTTAATTTGGCATTTAAAATTTTTTTAATTTCCATATAAATATTATTGTTAAAAAATCACTGTTAGAATTATTAAATGTTTTCTCTTTCAGCCTGAAGAAATTTAACCTTGTCTAGTGGATTTCTTTCTATTATAATGTTAAACAGATATTGCTTACACAAACATATATGTATTAATCCACGCAATTCACGTATACCTAAGACTGGCTTAAACAATTTGTTTTCAACAAACAAGCAAATATATTCCTATGAAATGGCATTAATTCTATAAAAGGAAACTATTTTTCAAAATTATATTATCTCAATTTTTCTTTCAACATGGCACACACTTTTATGTTGCAGTTTTAGTTTAGTTTTGTTTTATTTTGGCCAAAGTGCCACACCCATTGGTTCAAAGAAGCTAGACAACTGTCAAGGTATGTACCAATCAATTTATTGAGTATTTATAATTGAAGAGATAACTCGGTAGCACCTGATAAGAATTCAAATAAAAATTGTTTTTAACTATAACTAACTTTTGAAGTGAATTCAAACATTATTCAAATGCAAAACCATGAACATTTCAGTATGCTGCAATTCCACTTGGAGTTGAGGGAAGGGAGACCAGGAAAGGGACAGGATGCTACTTAAATTTGGTAAATTAAAACTTTTCAATGACATAAACTGCTATAGCTATATGGGTCAAATGCTATAATAAGCAAAATCTCCATAAAACATTTCCAAATCCCTGGTGATATTATATTGCAAGCAATATCTAATACCACACAAGTCCATTAACACAAAATAACAGCTACCATTTACTGAGCTCCTACCATGTGTCAGGTTCTGTACTTACTGTGCTACTTGCATTATCTTATTTGATCCTGACAGCAATCCTGTGAGGAATATATTATTATCCCCACTTTACAAATGAGCTTCAAATAGGTTAAGTACATCGCCTAGGGTCACAAAGTTAATAACTGGCAGAACTGATTTTTAAACCCAGGTCTCTTCTAATTCCAAAGACCTTCCCCTTCTATTATAACACAGGACCTTCCACTGGACTATGGTTATTCACTTAGAATTTGATTGATGTGATTATACCTGAATGTGCAATCTGGGGCGGAGGTGGGCTGTATGTATGTGTGTGTGTATGTATGTGTATGGTCTGCACAGAAATCAATACTTAAGAAACTGTTCCATAAGTATATAAAACTTTTGATCAAATACTCACTAGATTAAAAAAAAAGTAAACAAATATGCAAGTTGAAACATTACTGTTTAGAATCATTGGATCCATATTTTCTATCACATAATAAACAGGTGATAAGAAGTTAGATAAAAATAACATTTCTGCTTCAAATTTACACGTGTCCAGTGCCTTTTTAATGTTTTTGTTTTCTATCCACATCACCTCGATATTACCTCCAAGCATCGATCTTGCCATCTCCGAGCCAGCATCTCTAGAAGCGGGGGCCTAAATCTGTCCAATCCCAGCAGGTCTGGCAGCATAACACAATGCATAGCAGCCAACTGACTCCATCCTGTTAAAATGTAATATATTATAAATGCTTTGGTATTCCCCCTAATTCCAATATTTTTCTGCATGTAAGTATACCAAACCTAAACCAAAAAGGGGAGATATGCTCAATTATGTTATGATTTCAATTTATTATTAGATATTTTGTACAAAGATATAACAAATGTATTTCATTTCTAAATGTATTTCCTCTCGAATTTCAGCTCTAAGAACTCTAAAAGTTTTAAAACAAATAAAAATAAATTTCCACATTAAGTATATACCAATTCCACAAGAAAAACACATTTCTAAACATGCCCTCTAAAATAAGACATATATTCAGGTTTAGAAAAGCACAGAAATAAACACACACCAGAGCTCTAGATTCGAACCTACTAACAGTTAAAAGGGCACTCACACAGATATCCAAAGATAAGTTCATGTCACTTAAGGCCTGGCCATCTGGTATTATCTTCGTATCAGTCAACAGAGATGTTTTCTATTCTCTGTCAGAGGGCCTTTAATTAACGTACTTATTGATCCCTTTTCTTACAAAATGAATCAGAAGTTTAGTCACAATCATAACTTAAGTAAACTAACACCAAGTTTGAAAGGAAAAATTGAATTCCTACATTCCCCAAAATAAGAACAATCTAAAATTTATAAAATTTTAGGTATCATTAACTCTAATCTATGGGAATAAAAGTTGTTTTTTCCAAAATTCTATTCCACAATATGGAAACTGATTATATAAAGATAACAATGTAAACCACTGCAATACTTAAAAGTACTAGTATCCAGACATTCTCAAGTAATCATTTCCACCCTATTTTAAAAGTGTTCATATTACAAGGTGAGTTATCTGTGACCACAAAATTTTAGCAAATCAGTGTTCTGAAATAATCTAAGCTGTAGTATTCTAAAACAAAAACAACAAAAACCCTACCATAAAACTCAAAATGATTATTGGGATTGTTAAAGAGGGTATGAGTGAGAGAGAGCGAGAGAGACAAGCTACCTATGTAAAGATTCACCTTTTCAGTAAGGAAATTCTCAACAACTAAGAATATATAATTACATTAATTAAGGTGATGAGCACACACATTTTAGATTATAATTTATTTTCAACAGAGGCATATATATACATACATACATACACAAATATATATAAACAAATTACTACCTAGTAACTTCTTAAATGTTTTAATGTCTCATAAAAGTATGAAGTGTACTAATGAGCTAAATTTTAATATGAAGATGATTCTCACCATGGTCCAAAGTCAACAGCTTGTTTTTTTTTTTTTTTTTTTTTTTTTTTTTATGCGTTACGCGGGCCTCTCACTGTTGTGGCCTCTCCCGTTGCGGAGGACAGGCTCCGGACGCGCAGGCTCAGCGGCCATGGCTCACGGGCCCAGCCGCTCCGCGGCATGTGGGATCTTCCCAGACCGGGGCACGAACCCGTGTCCCCTGCATCGGCAGGCGGACTCTCAACCACTGCGCCACCAGGGAAGCCCCAACAGCTTGTTTTTGAACCAACGAATTACTACCTTTCACAATAGCTTAACAAATATGACCCTAATTATTTTTGCTAAAATCCAATCTCAACATACAAACCTTAGTACAGGTCTATGACAAGGAAACCAAACAAAAAATGTGTTATACTTTTACGGTACCATGTTTTCTTTCCGAAGGAATGATACTTAGAACATGGGCTCTGTATTTTATAGATATTGTATCACTCTTTCTGTTTGAATAAACTGGCATTATTGCTTTTAGTGAAGAGTTAGAATCATTCTGGGTTACATATGAGATTTTGTAAATTTACTCATTTTTATATTATATAAACTGGTGAAGACTGACCCCACAATGAAGAGACTGGATATAACTCACAGCTCACAAGTTCCGTTAAGCTTCTAGTCAGTATAAATAATCCTAGATAGCTCTTGGGGAATAAAGGTTTGTAGATTCCATTAACATTTTCAGAGCTCCAAAAATACTTTCCCCTCTAACCAGGGCACATGTTGTGTACAGAGAATAAAGAGTGTCTGTCACAGAGTAATGATACATGTAAAATAAATTAATTAGCTCTAACACCAGAGATCACATGGCAAACATCATCATGAAAACCAACCCCCTTTTTAATGCCTACTTCATATCATAGATTAGCATCTTTGCACTCCTTTAATAGCCTTCTAGATTACAGGAAACATGGTTTATACCAGCCAGGAATAACATTACATTTTTATAATCGACCCTTATTACTGACATTAGCAAATCAAGTTATAAAATGGAAACTTTAGGATCTCACACATAACAAAGCAGATGAATGTATAAATTAGATAAAAAGAACATATACTAGAATAAAGCACAGATTGAAAGAAAGTTGTTAGAAAGTTGAGAGAGAATACCTTCATTTACTAAGAAACAGGTATGTAAAGCAGGAGTAGAAGCAGGGTCAGAGCCAGAGTGATCAGCATCAGACCGAGCAGAAACGACAGGTGCAGCAACTTGCAGCAGAAAATAGAAGAAATAAAAGGGGAGAGAATTGAGATACAGTGGTTTCTGAAAAAAAGCTCAGTGTTAGTGAATACTAAAAAACAAGGTTGGCAAAATATAGTAAATGTAGAACTGAAAAATGATGCTTTAATCAGAGAGGTATGATTATTAAGGATTATGGCAGTAAAATGATATATTTTATTGAATAGCAATCACAGTGTAGTTCAAACCAAAATCTATTTATAGTTGAATGATGTGTCATCTAATATAAAAAGAAGTTCTAAAATAACTAAGGCTACAATGAAAAAAATGACAATAAACATATTAAGAATTCACAAAAATGTAATTCAATTTTTAAAATGTATCACATGATGAAAAGTTTATTTTGGTCTTCGGATTGTCAGTTACATTTTTTTCTAATAATTTATTTCCTAACATTATGCCTAAATTATTTTGTAATCTCTCCAACCAATATTCACTGAGATCATTTCAATTTATTACTCATTTTATAAAAACTCAATTTAAATTATACCAACTTGTAAAATACAACTTTTAAAATATAACAATTTAAAGTTAAATTAAATATACTTAACTCTTGTTAGAAGACTCCTAACATAACTCCATTCTTCAGTTTAAAAAATATTTTTATGATACAAATGCTTTATATCCTAAAATAATTACTGTGAATGCTATAATCCTTATAGAATAGATGGAACAACACCCACCCTCCCCCCCAAAAAGTTATGTTACCAGGAAAATGTTCAGCTTAAATTATCACATGAAAAGGCAAAAGGACCGTATGGAGCACACATTCTACAACTGAAGGTCAACGTTAAGATTTAGAGGTCACCATTTGACACTTCCTTCCTATGGAGAAATTACCATATGTCATGCACAAGCATCTTCAAATTAATCCCTCTCCTTTCTTCTGTCCTTGAACAGCAATAGGTTTGGGCTCCTGAACAGATTAAGCATTGTCTGCTGAATGATATGTTTGCTTTTCATGCAGTGAAGTTCTTTTGTAACTACAGGACAGTTGCATGAAAACAACTTTTCATAATTTCCTCACGAATGCATCATAATGTCAATCAGACACGTGTGAGGTAAACCGGAGAACTAAAAGAAGTATATGAGCAGTAATAAAAAACAGAAAATCCAACTCCATATACCCTAAGAAGCACCTCTTGCACACATGAAAATTTTATCTGGGAAATTATCATTCTTTTTATTGTAACAGACCTGTTTTTTGTTCCTTATGAAATTACAAGTACTTTATAATGTTATACTTATGAAAGTATTAGAATTACTCTCAATTGTATATTTCATAAGATCTAAGAATTCCATTGTAATCTTGCAAAGTAATCTGCAATATTTCTATATATTCCATTGAATAATTTCTCATTTTTAAATCGTTTTAAAATACAAATTCAGTAATTATGGCCTATAAAATATTCCATTACCCATGCAAAAAGTTGGTAAGCCTTTGGTGGCAAGGAGTAAATTTACAGGTTTTAGCTTTCATGCCACCAAAATTGTTGAGCAAGTTCCTCTGGTGGTTTCCAACAGCTGGGGTTTTCTATAATTTCACTTTAAATAAAGGAGAAATTATTATTCCTGAAAAGTCTGGGTTAACTTTGTCTGACTTTATCATTAATTCTGAAAGGACACTAGAATGGTAAGGTGAAAAAATTCAATACAAACAAACCAAAGTTTAGGAATCAGTGATCATTTCCCTAGCTAGGTCAAATAAGGAGTGGGATTAAACTATAATGTTTTCCCTAAATCACAAGTCAAAAGGACACTAGAAATGCTACTGGCAAAACTGCTAGAATATGTCTTAATAGAATAATGTTCAACATATATAGCTTTATTTGTAATGAGAGAAATAAACAGATGCTCTGAGTATTATATTTCTGGAGTCCTGTTTAAATGGTATTGCAATGTAGAAAAAGCCTTTTACACTTTCCTTTAATAAATTCTGTGGGCACTTAAAATTAAAAAAATACTGTAATAGAAATCAAGGAATCAGATTTACTATGCTTTAAAAATCTCTGCATCATCATCAAGAAATACTTTAGTCAGACTACCTCATAACTGAAACTGCAGAATCTAGAACTGTTTTCATAATTCATTGAGAATACTGAAATTAAACTCTACCACAGCTTTAAAAACTGTCCACATATAGAAAAGTCAGCAATAGAAATTAGAAGAAAAAAGTACACTACCATAATAAAAAGCTCAAGATTTAATGACACATAATAAATCTGAATAATTTATGTATGGCACTGAACATCGAAGATTTATACCATAAATCATAAGCGAGCATTTAATTTCTTGTAATAGAAAAGCTGCCATGTCAACTTTTTGCTCCTCATACCAATTTGCTCCTCTTATTAAGGATCAGTAAAACACAAGGGAAAATAGTCTCAGCCCAGCTTCAAAATGGTGACAGAACTGACACAAGTTCTCTTATTTTACCTGAGAAAGTTCTTTAGGTAATGTTGCAGCTAAGAGCCTCTTCACAACGGCTTACTCTCACATGAAAAGACAGACGAAGATAAACATGTGTGACAACATATATGTGCACACATATGCTCTGGTTTCCCTTTAAATGGCATATATAGAAGTATTCAAAATGACAATAGCCATGGTTTCTGTCTTTGAACAGGTCTACCTCAGTCTTCCTTTGAAATCTAAATCTAAGCTCCATTTTTGCCAATCGCCATTGTGATATGAAAAATCTATATAGGGGAGAAAGCAAACATACTTTTGGTAGCAAGTGCTCCCTACATATTGGTCTAAACCTCATTACCCTCCCGGCAGATATACACAAATGGCCCTCTCAATACACTTTTCAGAAGAAAAAAAAAGATAACCTAGAAGGTACAGAAAACCAAATGCAACGCTGAAAAAGGAAGTTTTTTCAAAGCTAAACACTAAAAAGATAGATAAAATTATTTTACAATGAATCACTTTATCTGAAGTGTTATATGAGAATCATGAAGCTTTGAGAGGGAGAGGATAGAGGAGGAGAAAACATGAAAAAATTAGCAATGAGGAAACAGAGTCAGTCACCATGTACTTAATACAAAGGCCTTCCACACTGGGTATGCCACCTAATACAGAGATCTTAGAGCAACATCTGCCTTTCTGTAAACTTCTTTTATGTCTACACTTTTATCTTGGGTAGACAGGCATTCTCATCATCTTTTAAATCAACATGAAGCATTAGGATAAATCATTAACCAAACATCATAAAGAAAAAAGGATACCCTTAAAACACGGTAAGAGAAGAGCACAAATAGCTAAGGGCACTAAGGGAACACAAAGCTCCAGGAAGTAGAAAGGAGGAGGAGCTACCGTAAATCAGAATGAGTAAACAGCCCAAGATGGTACTCTGACAAACAGACAGATATGCATCAAGGCAAAATACGAAAGTGTTGATAATGTTTAAAAAATACAGTTACTCTACTTCGCCTCTAGATCACCACTGGATTACATTAGAATTGGAGTAAGTTCAGAGGGAGTGATAGTTTCATGTTGGCCTATAACTTCAACCAAAGAGTCAAAACAAAGAAAAACCAAAAGAAACACAACCTTTTGTAAAAGGTCTCCATTAACATGCAAAATAAATAAATGAGCAAGATAAAAACCATGTGGAGAGAGTTCATCATAGTGAAAGATAAAATTATAATATAAAGACTAACTTGAATTAGACATATGAAGGCTATCAAAATTTTCTTTCATTTGATTAATGTAATCAGTGCCTACTCCATGCCAGGTACTAAGCTAAGCATATAAAAACATAAAGATTAGACCAAGATGCTGCTCTCAAAGTACTCAGACTCTGGTAGGAAAAGCAAATAAGCAGCCAGCTAAAATCATAAACTGCACTCCTCTGGATCTCCTCCACTAGATATAAGCTCCCTGAAGGCAGGGATCTCTTGTCAGCCCTTACAGCCTCAGCTCCTAGTTATTGACATATTGACTCTAGAAGCATAAAGAGTAGGTATCTATAGATTCATTCAATCAACAAATATTTACTGAGCTCCTTCTATGTACCAGCCACTGTTCCAAGCACTTGTGACAGATCAGTGAACAAAAAAGAAAAAACAGCCCTGCCCTCTGAGCTTCCAAAGCAGACCAAAGTTAGAGCTTCTGCAATTAAATTATAGCTATAGCAATTTTTTTTAAAGGGCACATAAGTTCAAACACAAAATTTTAAGGGATTCGCAGGCCTCTTCGTTAGCCTGACATGGGTACTCCTAGTTTTTTGCTATAGATCCTGGAAAAGGATGGTGAGTAACTATTGGTTATAATTTAAGAACAACTACCTCTTACTTCTAAGTTTAGACAACCTAAATTGGATCCACTTCTTAAAAATAAAATTGCAAATAATGTAACATAACTTTAAGTTGCCTAGACTTACCTCCACACCTACCCCTGAGTAAAGATGTAACCATTAACGTAAAGATATGGTCACAGTCAAGATAAGCACAAGAGGCACAGACCAAAGACTTTCGCTGTGAAATTACTGCATTGATAAAGAGAAGTACAATATGTCAGAATATAGAAAAGCCTAAAGCCATGGGCAGACTCAGGGATGTATGACCATGAACAAAAATTTACTTGGTTGACATCTCTGATCCCTTCCTCAAGTGAGATATTTTATAAACTGCAAAATCAAGTATCTAATCAATGAATACTGTCTCTATCAAAAAGTACGACTGTCAGTAAATGTTAATTATTGTAAAACACTGAATTAACAAGCCAACTGCTAGACAAAATAAACTTCTTGTGAAGAAATTATTTGCCCATGAAATACCCTGATATTGTTTATGAGAAATTATGTTAGCAAAACTATATCATTTTTATTCTCAGACCCAAATGCCTGTAAAAGGTCCAATTCCCAGCTAAAGTCTTTATTCCATATAGATTATTTTGGAGCTGAACAAGTATTAACCAACATAAAGTGACAGTTTATCGAAAAGAAGCATATTCATGTTTGCAATCCAACTTGAAAATAGATTGTGAGTCAATGTGGGCTACAGTGGGAGTCAGGAAAAGAAAACATAAGGAAAGATGAAAATGTTTAAAAGAAAACCAGTGTAAAAGAAGTCAGAGTAAAGAGATGAGACTAAATAATACTCTGCTGAAGAGCAGTCAAGGAATCAAAGCCCTTTATCTGTACAACACCACCTCCTACCCTACATTGGTTATGTTCGTGTGTTATCTTCTAGATAGACATAAACTATTCAAGACAGTATACACTAGACTAATCTCTCTGTACCCCAAATAGAGTTGTTTGGAGGAAAAACAAAAGTGCTTAACAAATATATGTTAAAGAAATATTACATTTCAATATTCAAATAGAAAATGAGTTTTATAATGCCATCCTAAAGCATTTTACTATGTAATTCTCAGTACAGATTGCTAACCTTCATTTACTTTATAAGACAAGCGTCTGTGCTGTTCTAAATGGAAATTCCTAAATCTATCACCTTAAGTAAATGCTTTAGAAAAAGACAATTTTTAGTTCCTTCTTCGCTGCTCTCAAGACTCAAGGCTTTTCTGAGAGGAGCAACATTAAAGCACTCCAACTTTAAAATCCTCAGATCTGGCCAAGGGGGCAAATTCAATACCATCATGGTGGTGAAATATATAATGCATTGTTGATCAATAAGAAATAACAATTCTAAAGGTTTATGCACCCAATAAAGAGAGCTTCAAAATATATTAAGCAAAAACTGATAGAAATGCAGGGAGGGATAAACATATCCACAACTGCTGCAGAATTCAATACCCTTATCTAAACGATAGAACCAAGTGGGCAGAAAAATCAGCTAATATATGCTAAACTTGAATACTCTTAAGCAACGTGACCTGATATTTATAAAACACTCCACCCAAAAAGAGCAGAATACACAGTCATCTGAAGTGCACACAGTATACTGACCAAGAAAGACCATATTTAGGGCCATAAAACAAGTCTCAATATTCAAAGAATCCAAACCATACAAAGTATATTATCTGACCATAAATTAGAAATCAATAGCAGAAAGATCCTTGGAAAGTTCCCAAATGTTTGCAAATTTAACTCAATAATAAATTACCCAGGGATAAAAGAAAAAGTCGAAAGAAAAAGTAAAAGGAAAACATATCGAAATATGTGGGATGCTACTAAAGCTGTACTTAGGGTAAATTTGTAGTGCTGACTGCCTATATCAGGAAAGAAGAAAAGTTTTATATCCATGACCTCAGGTTCTACTCTAAAAAAATAAAAATAAAAAATACAAGCAGGGCTTCCCTGGTGGCGCAGTGGTTGGGAGTCCGCCTGCCGATGCAGGGGACACGGGTTCGTGCCCTGGTCCGGGAAGATCCCACATGCCGCTGAGCGGCTGGGCCCGTGAGCCATGGCCGCTGAGCCTGCGCGTCTGGAGCCTGTGCTCCGCAACGGGAGGAGCCACAGAGGTGAGAGGCCCGCGTACCACAAAAAAAAAAAAAAAAAAAAAAAAATACAAGCAAATTTAAAGGAAAAGAAGTGAAATAATAACAAGCAAAGCAGAAATAAACGAAATAGAAAACAGAAGAACAACATTAAAAACTGATGAAACCCAAAGCTGGTTAAGAACTACAAAACTGCTAAGTTACTGACTAGACTGATCAAGAAAAAAGAGAAAAAACATAAGTTATGAATAATAGAAATGAGATAGGGGATGTCATTTCAAATCCTACAGATATGATATTGAAAGGAAAATAAGAGAATATTAAACAACTTTTTGCCAATAAATTTGACACAAATTACCAAAGTTCACCCAAGATGAATTAAAAAAAAAAAACACCTAAATAGCTCTATATCTATTAAACCATTTAAATTTGTAGTTAAAAAAATCTTCCCATAAAGAAAACCCTATGCCCACATATTCTCACTGGTAAAACAGATCAAACAAGTAAAAAATAGTATCAATTCTACACATGCCCTTCCAGAAAACACAAGAAAAGGGATAACATCCTAAGTCATTCTGTGAGACCAGCATTATCCTGTTACCAAAATTGAACAAACACATTATTGAAATGAAAAACTCTAGACCCAAATCCCTCATGATCATACACATAAAAACTCTTAACAAAATTTTAGCAAATTATATCCAATAATCTATAAAAAGGATAATTCATCATGACCAAGTGTGATCTACCCCAGGATTGCAAGGTTTCTTAAAATTCAGAAGTCAATGTTCTTGGACTTACTGAGAAAATAAAGGAGAAAATTCATTTGATAATTTCAATGGATGCAGAAAAATCATCTGACAAAATCTAACATCCATTCACAATTTTAAAATCTCAGCAAACTAGGAATAGGAGGGAACTTCCTCAACATCCAGCTCATCTAAGAAAGACTTATAGCTAACATCATACTTAATAGTAAAAGACTGAATGCTTTATCCCTAAGATTGGGAATGAGGCAAGGATGTCTGCTCTAACTTCAATTCAACATCGGTAAGTAACCATCAATCGTAAAAAGTTTTTAAAAATTAATAATAACTGGACTTCCCTGGTGGCGCAGTGGTTAAGAATCCGCCTGCCAATGCAGGGGACATGAGTTTGAACCCTGGTCCGGGAAGATCCCACATGCCACAGAGCAACTAAGCCTGTGTGCTACAACTACTGAGTCTGTGTTCTAGAGCCCACGAGCCACAACTACTTAAGCC